>NC_042970.1:7969327-8174327 GCF_901001165.1 Salmo trutta | reverse complement strand
AAATATGATTTTGAATAGGAATCCTTATAAGGATAGTAAAACAAACAAGTGTGTGTGTGTGTGTGTGTGTGTGTGTGTGTGTGTGTGTGTGTGTGTGTGTGTGTGTGTGTGTGTGTGTGTGTGTGTGTGTGTGTGTGTGTGTGTGTGTGTGTGTGCGCACGCTTGCATGTGTATGCAAGAGCGAGAAGGGAAGAGAGAGTGAGAGAGAGATATTGAGAGTGATATGTGGTATGTGTGTTTTTCCCATTCCGTTACCTCAGATAAACTGTGTGTGTTTTGTCCAGCCCTCTGTTCTGTCTGTTCTGTGTGACTCATGATCATTGTTGATCATCTGGGGAAGCATCAGGCAACAGTAGTCATCTAGGGATGCAGACGCCCAACAGTAGTAATCTAGGGAAGCAGCAACCCAACAGTAGTCACATAGGGAAGCAGCAGTAGTCATCTAGGGAGGCAGCAGTCCAACAGTAGTCATCTAGGGGAGCAACAGGAGTCATCTAGGGAAGCAGCAGCCCAACATCAGTCATATAGGGAAGCAACAGGAGTCATATGGAGAAGCAGCTGCCCAACAATAGTCATATAGGGAAGCAACAGTAGTCATCTAGGGAAGCAACAGTAGTCATCTAGGGAAGCAGCAGCCCAACAAAAGTAATCTAGGGAAGCAACAGTAGTCATATAGGGAAGCAGCAGCCCAACAAAAGTAATCTAGAGAAGCAACAGTAGTCATCTAGGGAAGCAACAGTAGTCATCTAGGGAAGCAGTAGCCCAACAGTAGTAATCTAGGGAAGCAGCACACCTACAGTAGTCACATAGGGAAGCAGCAGCCCAACAATAATCATCTAGGGAAGCAACAGTAGTCATATAGGGAAGCAACAGCAGTCACATGGGGAAGCAGCAGCCCAACAATAGTAATCCAGGGAAGCATCAGTCCAACAGTAGTCATATAGGGAAGCAACAGTAGTAATCTAGGAAAGCAGCAGCCCAACAGTAGTCACATAGGGAAGCAGCAGCCCAACAGGTGTCATATAGGGAAGCAGCAGCCCAACAGTAGTCATCTAGGGAAGCAGCAGCCCAACAGTAGTCATCTAGGAAAGCAGCAGCCCAACAGTAGTCATATAGGGAAGCAGCAGCCCAACAGTAGTCATATAGGGAAGCAACAGCCCAACAGTAGTCATATAGGGAAGCAGCAGCCCAACAGTAGTCATATAGGGAAGCAGCAGCCCAACAGGAGTCATATAGGGAAGCAGCAGTCCAACAGTAGTCATCTAGGGAAGCAGAAGCCCAACAGTAGTCATCTAGGGAAGCAGCAGCCCAACAGTAGTCATCTAGGGAAGCAGCAGCCCAACAGTAGTCATCTAGGGAAGCAGCAGCCCAACAGTAGTCACATAGGGAAGCAACAGTCCAACAGTAGTCATCTGGGGAAGCAACAGCCCAACAGTAGTCATCTGCTGAATGGATATTGTGAATGGAAATAAACCTAGGATTTAAAATAGGTAAAGCTAGTGAGAAAGTGGCTTGACATGAGACTGCAATGTTCTTTCCTCTGAGACATACTATAAAACTACGCTTTAGTTCCATTTTCTGACAATATACATTATTTTAATGTGTTTGAAAATCCATGAATGCATGGGCAATAGTATTTTAATAACGTTTCACAGTAAGTTAGAATATGGCAAATTTTAGATAAACATATCCCCTCTCCCCTCCTCTCTCTCCTCTCCCTCCTTTCCTCTATTCTACCCTCTCCCCTCTCCACTGATTTCTTTCTCCTCTCCCCTCTCTCCTGAAGTATCCCTCTGATCTCTCTCTTCTCTCTCCTGAAGTATCCCTCTGATCTCTCTCTCCTCTCTCCTGAAGTATCAATCTGAGCTCTCTCTTCTCTCTCCTGAAGTATCCCTCTGATCTCTCTCTCCTCTCTCCTGAAGTATCCCACTGATCTCTCTCTTCTCTCTCCTGAAGTATCCCTCTGATCTCTCTCTCCTCTCTCCTGAAGTATCCCACTGATCTCTCTCTTCTCTCCTGAAATATCTCACTGATCTCTCTCTCCTCTCTCCTGAAGTATCCCTCTGCTCTCTCTCCTCTCCCCTGAAGTATCCCACTGATCTCTCTCTCCTGAAGTATCCCACTGATCTCTCTCTCCTCTCACCTGAAGTATCCATCTGAGTGCTCTCTCCTCTCTCTTCTCTTCTGAAATATCCCACTGATCTCTCTCTCCTCTCTCTTCTCTCCTGAAGTATCCCACTGCTCTCTCTCTTCTCTCTCCTGAAGTATGCCTCTGATCTTTCTCTTCTCTCTCCTGAAGTATCCCTCTGATCTCTCTCTCCTCTCTCCTGAAGTATCCCTCTGATCTCTCTCTTCTCTCTCCTGAAGTATCCCTCTGCAGATGATGTCTTTGTTGTGTTTATTTTCTCAGCAACCATGCACATGTTTATCCAAAAGGATGTATTATTTCTCTGCTCCTTCGTCATAGTGGCTTTAGTGCTCTCTGTGGTCAGTGTGTGTATTTGTGTGTAGTTTACTCCTACATGTGGAGACTGATGTGCTGTTCCCTTCAGACCCCTCCTCTGCTGTTTAAAAAGAAGAAAAAAACGATTCGTTTTTTTTCCGTTGACAGACAGACTGACTTGCAGTAAAGTGTTCTCTCTGTTTCTCATGCTCACCACAGCTCTAGCTAGGGTGGGTGAGTCATCTCATACACACATAAACAACAACGTACAAAGATATTAATCAGAGAGATGCATATCCACAGTACACATCAATGTTGTATAATATTCATAGTTACACTCCTTTTACTCATGTAGAACACACTAGTATCTTAAAGGCTCTTCTCCCCCCTCTCTGTCTTCACCTTTCTTTTATGCTCACATAAAAAAAAATACAGTACACATTCGTATGCATGCACAAGCACAAATATAAACACACAAAACGAGCACACAAAAAAGTAAAATGTGCTGTAATTATTTTTGGAAATAAAAATGGAAACTGGCACCAATTAAGGAGACCAATGAAGAAACCTCAAAGCAGAGACATCTGTCAAGAAGCACAAGGGATTCAATTGAGAGTGTACATGTAAGTCAGAATACACCCAGGCTTCAGGATGCCGTCCAGAGTATGATCCTCAGTTTATATAGTAGTGTTACCATTTTTATCTGAGCTTTTATACAGTTTTCCAGGTGTTGTTTGTCCGTGTCTTCTATAAAATAAAATAAAACACCAAGTGCCTTAATGTGTCTTTTAATGTGTTTGGACCCCAGGAAGAGTAGCTGCTGCCTTGGGAGGGCCGTCATTGTAAATAAGAATTTGTTCTTAACTGACTTGCCTAGTTAAATAAAAGTTAAATAAATAAACAAACGCTAATGGGGATCCTTAATAAATACAAATACAAAAATGCATTGAAAAGCAAAAAAAAAAAGATTTTGAATGTAGATTTATTTGGGCTCACTATTCTAATTAGATAAAAAGTTTAAAATACATAGATTAGATCAAATATACCTGGGTGCTGGTGTTTTGAGTTACTGGTTTGGAGAATATAATTTGGAAGTATACAGTATATTAAATATTATTTATTGTTTTATCAGAAATGATTGCTTATGGATATGTCAAACATGTGTGTGACCTGTTCTCAGATTTTTATTAATAGATTTTAGATGTCTATGAAAAGAACATTGCGAAACGTTATACAGTGCTATGAAAAATAATTTCCCCCCTTTCTAATTTTCTAAACTTTTGCATATTTTTGATATTGAATGTTATCAGATCTTCAACCAAAACCTAATTTTAGACAAAGGGAACCTGAGTGAACAAATAACACAACAATTACATACTTATTTCATTTATTTCATAAACAAATTTATGCAACACCCAATGTCCCTATGTGAAAAAGTAGTTGCCCCCTTACACTCAATAACTGGTTGTGTGACCCATGTCGTCCAAAACGTTATACTTTTGACTCATCTGTCTACAGAACATTCTTCTAAGAGTCTTGATGATCATCCAGGTGCTTCCAGGTGTTTTTTGGCAAACTTAAGTCAACTTTTTAGACGAGATGGTCCAGTTAAGTCTGGGCCATGCAGCAAGACAAAACACACAATCAACAAGACAAAACACACAATCAGCTAGACAAAACACACAATCAGCTAGACAAAACACACAATCAGCTCGACAAAACACACAATCAACAAGACAAAACACACAATCAACAAGACAAAACACACGATCAACAAGACAAAACACACAATCAGCTAGACAAAACACACAATCAACAAGACAAAACACACAATCAGCTAGACAAAACACACAATCAGCTAGACAAAACACACAATCAACAAGACAAAACACACAATCAGCTAGACAAAACACACAATCAGCTAGACAAAACACACAATCAACAAGACAAAACACACAATGAGCTAGACAAAACACACAATCAGCTAGACAAAACACACAATCAGCTAGACAAAACACACAATCAGCTAGACAAAACACACAATCAACAAGACAAAACACACAATCAACAAGACAAAACACACGATCAACAAGACAAAACACACAATCAGCTAGACAAAACACACAATCAACAAGACAAAACACACAATCAGCTAGACAAAACACACAATCAGCTAGACAAAACACACAATCAACAAGACAAAACACACAATCAGCTAGACAAAACACACAATCAGCTAGACAAAACACACAATCAACAAGACAAAACACACAATGAGCTAGACAAAACACACAATCAGCTAGACAAAACACACAATCAGCTAGACAAAACACACAATCAGCTAGACAAAACATACAATCAACAAGACAAAACACACAATCAACAAGACAAAACACACAATCAACAAGACAAAACACACAATCAGCTAGACAAAACACACAATCATCTAGACAAAACACAAAATCAGCTAGACAAAACACACAATCAGCTAGACAAAACACACAATCAGCTAGACAAAACACACAATCAGCTAGACAAAACACACAATCAGCTAGACAAAACACACAATCAGCTAGACAAAACACACAATCAACAGGACAAAACACCCAATCAAGTCTACATGAAAATAGTTAAAAAGCAACAATTTTGAAGTTTTGGAATGGCCTTGTCAAAGTTCAGACCTAATCTCAATTGAGATGTTGTGTCAGGACTTGAAACGAGCAGTTCATGCTTGAAAACCCACAAATGTAGAGTTAAAGCAGTTATTATACAAGAGTGGGACAGAATTCCTCCACAGCGATGTGAGAGACTGATCAACAACTACAGGACGTGTTTGGTTGCAGTCATTGCAGCTAAAGGTGGAACAACCAGTTATTGAGTGTAAGGAGGCAAATACTTTTTCACACAGGGGCATTGGGTGTTGCATAACTTTGTTGATGAAATATATTAAATAAGTATGTAATTGTTGTGTTATTTGTAAACTCAGGTTCCGTTTATCTAAAATTTGGTTTTGGTTGAAGATCTGATAACATTCCGTTTAAAAGAAAGCAAATCTGAAAATGGGCAAATACTTTTTTAGGGCACTGTACATCCATGTTTTAGCTGGAATGGAATGTTCATATCCTTTCATATTTTACTGTGATATGTGGTTGTCTCACCTAGCTATCTTAAGATGAATACACTTAATGTAAATCGCTCTTGATAAGAGCATCTGCTAAATGACTTTAGTAAAAAGGTCGATATTTGATACATTAGACTGTGTAAAACCCAGCAGTAATACTTATTTCCCAGGAGAGTTTCTCAGGCGAATAAATAGCATTTTGCAAAAAAGCATGATTATTTTTCTCGCTGAAATGAAACCATCAAGTGATAGATTTGAAATAAATGCATGTCTGTCATTGAACAACCCCATTTCATGATTAGATATGGAAAAAAACCACACCAATCTCTTTCATAATTTCTTTAACCTTTTAAATGTAACAAAATGTAATCCAAAATGTAATCCAAAATGTAATCTACATAATCCCCGAAAGTAATTATTTATCATGAGAGGGCCATAAACAATAACTAGTAATGCTGCATACCCCAAGAAAGGTTCCTATCTCACCTTTCTGTTAAAAATAGTTATAAATTGCTGAGATGTAGTCACTTTTGAGGACCCAAGCTCAAGTAGACAGTATAAACAGAAAGTGTTTTTTGTTTAAAATCTATGAATTATTTTAGATTACTGGCTATAAATCGATCTCTGAATGTGCTACAGCAACAAAACTACTCTCTTCTGCTGCATTACGATGTAAGGATTTCAGGGGATTGTTAGTGGCTGTGATGTAGGGTTTAGCCAGGAATTGATGGACAGTCGGTAGAGCGAATGAAATGGTAGTAGGGACATCTCAGCTTCAAGTGGTGTCAGATTTCACGTCGTCGTGCTTCGCACAGGAAGAAGAGACATTCTCCTGTGTCCTGAGAATCAGGGCTACCTCTCAATGCAAGCCATTTCCATTAATGGTGCCCATACAAAAGTGAATATGGCAGTCGGAACCGGTACCAGAACCACGCAGGTCCCCAAAACAGGGGGACTTTACATATAAGAGGTTTAAAACAATAAAAGGAAATTTTCCAACAGTTTTGAAAATGGATATATAGCATTTTGGAATTAAACTCTTCATATGGCTTACAGGAGGCGGTAGACTTTCAGGAGGCGGTAGGCTTTCAGGAGGCGGTAGGCTTTCAGGAGGCGGTAGGCTTACGGGAGGCGGTAGGCTTACGGGAGGCTGTAGGCTTACAGGAGGCGGTAGGCTTACAGGAGGCGGTAGGCTTTCAGGAGGCGGTAGACTTTCAGGAGGCGGTAGGCTTACAGGAGGCGGTAGGCTTACAGGAGGCGGTAGGCTTACAGGAGGCGATAGGCTTGCAGGAGGCTGTAGGCTTGCAGGAGGCGGTAGGCTTACAGGAGGCGATAGGCTTACAGGAGGCGTAGGCTTACAGGAGGCGATAGGCTTTCAGGAGGCGGTAGGCTTACAGGAGGCGTAGGCTTATAGGAGGCTGTAGGCTTTCAGGAGGCGGTAGGCTTGCAGGAGGCGGTAGGCTTGCAGGAGGCGGTAGACTTGCAGGAGGCGGTAGGCTTACAGGAGGCGTAGGCTTACAGGAGGCGGTAGGCTTGCAGGAGGCGGTAGACTTACAGGAGGCTGTAGGCTTGCAGGAGGCGGTAGGCTTACAGGAGGCGTAGGCTTACAGGAGGCGGCAGGCTTGCAGGAGGCGGCAGGCTTACAGGAGGCGGTAGGCTTACAGGAGGCGGTAGGCTTACAGGAGGCGGTAGGCTTACAGGAGGCGGTAGGCTTACAGGAGGCAGTAGGCTTACAGGAGGCGATAGGCTTACAGGAGGCGATAGGCTTACAGGAGGCTGTAGGCTTGCAGGTGGCTGTAGGCTTACAGGAGAAGGGGAGCAGAGACCCCACACTCTTAGAAGTAAAGGAGCCTCGAAGAACCTTTTGGGGTTCAGATTGCCAATGTGGGGGAATCCCTGTGAGGGAACCCCTGTGATATGATGCATTTTTTTGTGCAAAACCTTCACAGATTGACATTTATATGTTGATATTGGGCTGCCTGTGTAAAGGTTCAAACAGGAACCTTTTTTTGTGATGGGAGGGATTCAATTTTGAACCTTTTTAATAATATATTGTAGTGGCAGCAGCCTATTAGAAGATTGGAGGTGTGGCTTTCAGATAGTTTTGGCCACACGTGAGAGTAAATATCATTCCTGTTCATCACATTAAGTTTGTACACTACAAATTAAAACATTTCTTGAATATTTATATTACATATTCTAATATAATATGAACATTGCTGATTACATATAGTAAGAAAGTGTTAACTATTTCAACATTGGGATTTGCATATCTTGAAGAACTCATACATCACTGTAAGCCTCATTGAAGCGCCAAAACGGTCACTGTTCAACCTTAACATGAGATGACAATACAACAGAACAGATTAACAAGAATGACATTTACTCTCACGGTGATCAACGTTAATTATTTGAAAGCCACGCCTCTACTAAGCCACGCCTCCAGTCCTCAGATCTGACCCACTAGGTTATATTTGAATAACCCAGTATCAACCCAACCTGGCTCTTTTTAAAGAAAAACAACTAAACTAAGTGACCCAATGCCTACAACCCAGCTGTTGGTTCAACCAAACAACCCAGCTGTTGGTTCAACCAAACAACCCAGCTGTTGGTTCAACCAAACAACCCAGCTGTTGGTTCAACCAAACAACCCAGCTGTTGGTTCAACCAAACAACCCAGCTGTTGGTTCAACCAAACAACCAAACAGTTGGTTCAACCAAACAACCCAGCTGTTGGTTCAACCAAACAACCAAACAGTTGGTTCAACCAAACAACCCAGCTGTTGGTTCAACCAAACAACCAAACAGTTGGTTCAACCAAACAACCCAGCTGTTGGTTCAACCAAACAACCCAGCTGTTGGTTCAACCAAACAACCAAACAGTTGGTTCAACCAAACAACCCAGCTGTTGGTTCAACCAAACAACCCAGCTGTTGGTTCAACCAAACAACCCAGCTGTTGGTTCAACCAAACAACCCAGCTGTTGGTTCAACCAAACAACCCAGCATTTTTAAGAGTGTAGGCTACAGTAGGTTGAAAGATACTGTAGCTATCTAGCGACCTAAGCCAACACCTAATAATTATCATCATAAACAAACGTTGTTACCATCATAAAAAAAACTTTTCAGAATTAAACCTTTCTGTTAAAATAGTTCTCATATAGGAATGGCTATTTGTTTACAAGTTGCTAGCTATATCAAAAACCACATATTTTCATCATCTTCTGAGTCTGGCAGAGCAACAAATACAACAAATCAAATAATTCAAAGAGCTCTGCACGTGCCAGTTAATGGTTCCTCCAGGATCTCTTTCCTACACTGAAACATTAAAGATTTCTCCACTAACCCCTCAACTAACCAAAGGTGCAAATATTAACCTATTGACTGCAATGTTTCCTTGAGAATGTCCAGGGTTCCTTGAGTCACACCTAAATCTAAGAGTGTACTCAGTTGAGAGGGGGAGCAGGGAGATGTTTTGATTTAATTAAATGCGTACTAATTATGCCCTTAACGAGAGAAGCAATGAATTACTTTCTACAGAACGTAACTTTAAATAAGGAAATGAAGAGAGTGGTGAGACTCCTGCCACTCGGTACTGTGACGGGGGAAAAATATTGAGTTGCTGTCGTCCTGCCAGGGTGTGTGTGTGTGTGTGTGTGTGTGTGTGTGTGTGTGTGTGTGTGTGTGTGTGTGTGTGTGTGTGTGTGTGTGTGTGTGTGTGTGTGTGTGTGAGCTCTTCAGGAGAACCACTAATGGGTGCCACATTCAACCAGCACCATGACGCCATGCCACACGATCACACACACGATCACACACACGCACACGCACACAGTACAATTACTATATATTGTATGTACACTCTGACATGCAAAGATATGCATAGTCACACAGCATATCAGTAAACATACAGTACTCTTTCAGCCTTACTCTGAGAAAAACATAATGTCAAATATGAATAATTATGTTAACAGTTTTGTACAGCGAACAGTACTGGATTAAGACGGTACTGAGACTGTACTGAGACTGTACTGAGACTGTACTGAGACTGTACTGAGACTGTACTGAGACTGTACTGAGACTGCTTTGAGACTGTACTGAGACTGTACTGAGACTGTACTGAGACTGCTTTCAGACTGTACTGAGACTGTACTGAGACTGCTTTGAGACTGTACTGAGACTGTACGGAGACTGTATTGAGACTGTACTGAGACTGTACTGAGACTGCTTTGAGACTGTACTGAGACTGTACGGAGACTGTACGGAGACTGTATTGAGACTGTATTGAGACTGTATTGAGACTGTACTGAGACTGTATTGAGACTGTACTGAGACTGTATTGAGACTGTACAGAGACTGTACGGAGACTGTACTGAGACTGTTCTGAGACTGTTCTGAGACTGTTTTCAGACTGTACTGAGACTGTATTGAGACTGTTTTCAGACTGTTCTGAGACTGTATTGAAACTGTACTGAAACTGTACTGAGACTGTATTGAGACTGTACTGAGACTGTACTAAGACTCTATTGAGACTATTGAGACTGTACTGAGACTGTTTTGGGACTGTATTGAGACTTTACTGAGACTGTATTGAGACTGTACTGAGACTGCTTTGAGACTGTATTGAGACTGTACTGAGACTGTTTTGGGACTGTTTTGAGACTTTACTGAGACTGTACAGAGACTGTACTGAGACTGTACTGAGACTGTACTGAGACTGCTTTCAGACTGTACTGAGACTGTACTGAGACTGTATTGAGACTGTATTGAGACTTTACTGAGACTGTATTGAGACTGTACTGAGACTGCTTTGAGACTGTATTGAGACTGTACTGAGACTGTTTTGGGACTGTTTTGAGACTTTACTGAGACTGTACTGAGACTGTTTTCAGACTGTTCTGAGACTGTATTGAAACTGTACTGAGAATGTACTGAGACTGTTTTGGGACTGTATTGAGACTGTACTGAGACTGTATTGAGACTGTATTGAGACTGTATTGAGACTGTACTGAGACTGTACTGAGACTTCCAGGGCTGTCATCTTCCAGGGCTGTCATCTCATTCCTATAAATCGTATCCTTTTCTCTCCACTTCTCTCTCCTCCTCCCCTCCCCACCCCTTCACTCCCCTCCCCTCCCCTTCACTCCCCTCCCCACCCCTTCACTCCTCTCCCCACCCCTTCACTCCCCTCCCCACCCCTCCACTCCCCTTCACTCCCCTCCCCTTCACTCCTCTCCCCACCCCTTCACTCCCCTCCCCACCCCTTCACTCCTCTCCCCACCCCTTCACTCCCCTCCCCACCCCTTCACTCCTCTCCCCTCCCCTTCACTCCGCTTCCCTCCCCTTCACTCCCCTCCCCACCCCTTCACTCCCCTCCCCTCCCCTTCACTCCTCTCCCCACCCCTTCACTCCCCTCCCCTCCCCTTCACTCCCCTCCCCACCCCTTCACTCCCCTCCCCTCCCCTTCACTCCTCTCCCCACCCCTTCACTCCCCTCCCCTCCCCTTCACTCCCCACCCCTTCACTCCCCTCCCCTCCCCTTCACTCCTCTCCCCACCCCTTCACTCCCCTCCCCTCCCCTCCCCTCCCCTCCCCACCCCTTCACTCCTCTCCCCACCCCTTCACTCCCCTCCCCTCCCCTCCCCTTCACTCCCCTCCCCTCCCCTCCCCTCCCCTCCCCACCCCTTCACTCCTCTCCCCACCCCTTCACTCCCCTCCCCTCCCCTCCCCTCCCCACCCCTTCACTCCTCTCCCCACCCATTCACTCCCCTCCCCTTCACTCCCCTTCACTCCCCTCCCCTCCCCTCCCCTCCCCTCCCCACCCCTTCACTCCTCTCCCCACCCCTTCACTCCCCTCCCCACCCCTTCACTCCCCTCCCCACCCCTTCACTCCCCTCCCCACCCCTTCACTCCTCTCCCCACCCCTTCACTCCTCTCCCCACCCCTTCACTCCTCTCCCCACCCCTTCACTCCTCTCCCCACCCCTTCACTCCTCTCCCCACCCCTTCACTCCTCTTCTATCCCCCACTCTCTCTCAGTTGGCTTCATGTGGGACTGATTGAGCTTGAGGATTCAGCCCTCATCAAAAGCAGTATGTGGTTGAACGCAAAACCCTGGGACTCCAAACCACTGGGACTCAAAACCACTGGGACTCCAAGGCACTGGGACTCCAAGCCACTGGGACTCCAAACCACTGGGACTTAAAACCACTGGGACTTCAAGGCACTGGGACTCCAAACCACTGACTCCAAAGCACTGGGACTCCAAGGCACTGGGACTCCAAACCACTGAATTAAAACCACTGGGACTCCAAGGCACTGACCTCCAAGTCACTGGGGCTCCAAGTCACTGGGGCTCCAAGTCACTGGGACTCCAAGTCACTGGGACTCCAAGTCACTGGGACTCCAAACCACTGGGACTCCAAGGCACTGGGACTCCAAGGCACTGGGACTCCAAGCCACTGGGACTCCAAACCACTGGGACTCCAAGCCACTGGGACTCCAAGCCACTGGGACTTAAAGGCACTGGGACTCCGAACCACTGGGACTCCAAGCCACTGGGACTCCAAGGCACTGGGACTTAAAGCCACTGGGACTCCAAGCCACTGGGACTTAAAGGCACTGGGACTCCAAGCCACTGGGACTCCAAGCCACTGGGACTCCAAACCACTGGGACTCCAAACCACTGGGACTCCAAGCCACTGGGACTCCAAGCCACTGGGACTCCAAGTCACTGGGACTCCAAACCACTGGGACTCCAAGTCACTGGGACTCCAAGTCACTGGGACTCCAAACCACTGGGACTCCAAGCCACTGGGATTCCTAGGCACTGGGTCTCCAAACCACTGGGACTCCAATCTCACCCTAGTTAATTAGCCCCCACCCCACTCCCCCAACCTCCCCAACCGTCTGTCTGTCCGCCCCACTCCCGGCATCACTCCTCCTTAACCTACCATCCCTTCTCCTCCTCCCCAGTCCCTCCACACTCCGTCAGCCACAGTCCCTCAACAGGATCTGTTCCAAACCCAGCCTGGCGTCTGTCTCTCTGTGTCGGACCCCCTCCAACCCACCACCACCATCACCACACTGATCATACATACTCCCTTACTTTGCACATACACAGACACACACACAGACACACAGACACACAGACACACACACACACACACACACACACACACACACACACACACACACACACACACACACACACACACACACACACACACACACACACAGACACACAGACACACAGACACACACACATCTTATACATGCAGAATCAAACACACACTCAAGACACACGAGCACAGAAATATTCCCAGTCCTTTCCCCAGTAATTGCTTTAATATGAAACTTTGAAAGGGCTTTCTTGTCACTTCATGTTTTCTGCAATAGTGATGTGGCGAGTATTTTGATGTTATCCTTGGAGTGGCAGTGGTGGGTAGTGTTGGGTTTTGGTAGTCAAGCTGTTACTAAAGAAGATATTCCTAGAGTTTCCTACAGTTGGGTCATAAGAAGTTAAAGAATAACAAAACAACATAGAGACAGGGAGGACCTAACTCAAAGGAGGACCTTGTCTTAGTGTGCCTGGATGTGAGTGTGGAGGAAGAGATGAAATGGTGTTGCTACCTCGCAGTCCAACCGAGGTGCATGGAGGAAGGAAACAGCTGGATGTGTGTCTGTGAGACATTCATACACTGAATCGTAAGGCTCAGTGGCCTCTAATGCTTCTGTTGTGTCCCTGGGTCTGGATGTGAGTGCAAAGGAAAATAAATTGTTTCTACCAAGGTACTGTAGACTGGACATATGAGGTACATTCGGCCACTGTCTGGACTGGAGAAGGAATGAGAGGCTAAGGACCAGACAGAGGAGGAGGGGCCAGGAAAGAGCAGACAGCACTCAGGCCCATCCATATGTTTCCAATTCCCCCTACCACTCCCCTCCCCCTCGTCTGTCTGTGGTGCTCTCTGCCTGGGCTTGGGGCTGGGCTTGGCTGGGGCTGGGCTGGGCTGTGGTGACATCCTCACTCACACCTATTACTCCATGGGAGACCACTGCTGATGCCTTCCCCCCCACTTTACTGCAGGGGATTATATACAGGGGCAGACCAGACTCTACAACCCACCCTCTAAATATTTATAATAACATACACCCAACACTACTACAACCCACTACAAAATACCACTACAGTACACACACAGCCAAGACAAAAAACCATAGACACATACACAGCTGTACAGCTGTACACAACGTATCAATCAAATCAAATCAAATGTCATTGGTCGCATACACATATTTAGCAGATGTTATTGCGAGTGTAGCGTAATGCTTGTGTTCCTAGCTCCAACAGTGCAGTAATATCTAACAACACACGACAAAACACACACATCTAAAAAATAAAATAATGGAATTAAGGAATATAATATTAGGACGAGCAATGTTGGAGTCAGAGTATAAATGTAAAAATATATATACTGAACTAAAATATAAACGCAACAGAGGTGCAGGGTAGATTAACCGGGTGGTAGCCGGCTAGTGACAGTGACTAAGTTCAGGGAAGGGAACTGGGTGGAAGCTGCCTAGTGATGGCTATTTAACAGTCTGATGGTCTTGAGATAGAAGCTGTTTTTCAGTCTCTCGGTCCAAGCTTTGATACACCTGTACTGACCTCGCCTTCTGGATGATAGCCGGGTGAACAGGCCGTGGCTCGGCTGGAGGGCAGGCAGTGTGCCCGCACCACCCTCTGGAGAGCCATGCGGTTGCGGACGGTGCAGTTGCCATACCAGGCGGTGATACAGCCCGACAGGATCCTCTCAATGGTGCATCTGTGAGGGTCTTAGGGGCCAAGGGTCTTAGGGCCAAGCCAAATTTCTTCAGCCTCCTTCTTCACTACACTGTTTGTGTGGGTAGGCCATTTCAGATTGTCAGTGATGTGTATGCCGAGGAACTTGAAGCTTTTCACCTTCTCCACTGTGGTTCCATCCATGTGGATAGGGGTTTGCTCTCTCTGCTGTCTCCTGAAGTCCACGATCAGCTCCTTCGTTTTGTTGACGTTGAGGGAGAGGTTATTTTCCTGGCACCACTCCGCCAGGGCCCTCACCTCCTCCCTGTAGACTGTCTCGTCGTTGTTGGTAATCAGGCCAACCACTGTTGTGTCGTCTGCAAACTTGATGATTGAGTTGGAGGGCTGAGCACGCACCCTTGTGTAACAAAGTAGATTTTTGAATATCCATAAGAGGATCCAATACATGTTCACCATAATATCCAAATATTATCGGAAAAGAGAGAGAATGAAGAATGAAAGGGGTTCTCATTAGATTCAACCGACTCAAATCAACCATGAGAAAGACTGATAGATTATGGCTTTGTATTGTGAAACTAAAGTCGAGTGTCATGTGTCTTTTTTTATATGGTGGTTAGTTTGACTAAATTCAAGTTAAAATATATACTTCCTTTCTTTAGTTCACTCAGTTAGCAACGATGTATCTCAATCATCATCACTTCCATTCCATGTTGTGGGATGAGAAGGAGGAGTGAGAGCCAAAGTTGAAACCAGGAGCCCCTGAGGCCCCAAAGGACTGGGGCCGCAAAACACTCGTCCTCGGCTGTAAAGTTCATTAAAAAAATAAAATGTTTTAATCAGTCTGCTGCCCCCTTGAGGTAAATGTAATATTAGTAAAAATTGCATTACCCCGAAACGGGACACGCCGCCGTGTAAAACGAGCGAATCGTCAGAGTCTAGCGGACCAATGAACGGTCGAGATTGAAATGATTCCCGGCGCGCATTGACGACGTCATAAAATTCGCCAAACAGATGCTGGGTTTTTTTGGTGGGACGGGGAGAGCGAGGTGTCTCTTCACATGTCGCTGCCTACACTGACTTGGAAAATATTAGCTAGCTCATGAAATCAAGTGTCAGTATTTGTTGGGGGGGGATTTGCAATCATTGGCTTCATCTCTGTCGATAGGGAATGAACGACGAGACAACACCGGGCAGTTGCAAGATAAACTCTGGGTGCTCCAGGTAAGCGTGTAGCGATGGCTAGCTAGCATATGTAGCTAGCTAGGCGGTCCAGCATCTCACCTAGCTTGGCTAACTAAATGTCCTCGAAGTACAAAGTGTTAGTTATGTAGCAAAGTAAACCGATAGATTAATTTACAATTCAATGTCAGGCATTTTAAGAATTGCATTCTGTAGTTCAAGACCAGGGTCTTTTCCAATAAACTGTCTTGAGTTAGTTAGCTAACTAGCCAGCAGATTCGACCCGTTTGCTTACAGCTGCACTAGGGTCGGACAGCATTCCTGTGTATAATAAGAAACTACGGAGCCGGTGGGGTGCTCGGGGAAACGTACCTCAATCCAGAGATGGTAAAATGCATACTCCGAATTGTCCCATTATACCAACAGTTACATCAATAAGATTGAATGAGTGTTAGTTGAAAACAAGCAGTCATTCAATCTTGGTTGGGATAATGGGACAATTCGGAGTACAGCGAGTTTCTTATCCCTGGATTGATGTATGTTTTCCTGAGCCATATCTCATGCCGGCTCCAGCATGTCTTAATACAAGAGTGCTGTTCGACCCATGTGCAGCTGCAAGTGGGTCGGATCTGTTGGCTAACAAACCTCCCAGCTAGCCAACAAGTGTCTCTCTGTCTACCTGCCTGTTAGTCGTGCATCGGCACATGCAAGACTTCCTGTCTGCCTGTCAATCACGTCATGTCATAGTTCCTCGGAGAGAAACATAACATATCGTTCCTCTGAACTGCTGAATGACAATTTAATCTCTCCATCTTGTTGTCCTCAGTATTGAGCAAATGCTGGCTGTGAACCCCGGCAAGACACCCATCAGTCTGCTACAGGAGTATGGAACGCGGATAGGTAAGGCAGAGATGGTCTAGGAATGCTTCCTCTTCTGTCTCAGAGTCTGGGTAAGGTTTCATTCTGTTCTGTCTTAGCTAGTTACCTACAACTATACCAAATGGACTGGTTTATCATCTGCTTATTTAATAGAATTAACACACTGCATCAATACAGGTACCTGCTGGTCATTAGTCAAATATCTATATTTTATACTGTAGTAGCCATAGAATTAGGACTTTGAGTACTAGAATGGACATGGCCTGTCTTTTTATGATGGGATGAAGGTCAGGGAGTTGGTCAACCCTGGTTTACCAGTGCTGTAATAAGATATTGTGTAAAATAATGCATTTTAAGAATTTATCTGCACTCTTTGTTAGCTAGCTAGTCAGCCAGTTTCAGAGGAATGATTCTATAACTTCATTAAATGAACTGACAAGATGCCAACATTCCATTCAAAACAATATAGTGAGTCAATAGGCATTTTTCACCCCCCCCCCCAAAAGACCACTTCCTTCCACGCCAAGCAGTGTGTGACGATACCCAGTTGTCTGTAGTCTTCTGCGAAATTCAAACATTGGAGTTTACCCAGTCACTGCTCAATGTGCCCAAGTTTGGCGTTAGTGATTTGACTATCGTTCACGAACATTCCCAGGCGAAGAGATCTGAACTTCATAAAAAGGATACAAGTTCTTCCACAAAGAATATCTTCAACAATCAAGGTAAGTTAGTACTTGAAGTGACCAGTTGAGATAGATAGATAGATAGCTAGCTAACGATAGCTAAGACGTTACCAAATTGGTTAGTGCTAACATGAATTGGCTAACGTTACTTAAGATTTGTCAAACTTAGTTAATGTTAATAAGTTAGCTAGCTATTTGGCCAGCCACTGTAATCTATTTGTTTCTCGCTAGCTAGAGCCATCTCAGTAACGTTAAGAGTAGCAATGGTAACTTACTTGCATACATCAATTTAATGTTTGTCACCTAAAGTTCTTTCCTGCTCTGTTCTTCTGAATATGCATTGTGAAACATGGTAGACCAGGAGGGGGCAGTGGTAGTATGGGCAAGGTGTCACATGAATGAGGAGCTCAAGTCACTGCAGGTTACCAGAGAGACGATAGGCAGTTTAATTGCTTAGTGTTGCAGTGGTTACAGTTTACCTGTAATTTTGTTCAAAATAATCAAACTCTCTGTCTGTTCACCGTAGTCCTAGTTCCTTTGTTACTGATCTGCTGGATAACAATAACATGTTCTATATTAAAGTTGGTCAGTTCTGTTTTTTAATGTGAGAATTGGAAGAGAAGCAAACATGACCTTGCTGCTGCACGTTATCAAAACCCCCCCCCTCCACATGTTATTTTAGATTACATTGCAAGCACCCAAGAAGCCTGTCGTCGTAAAAATGGCTTATCTTGTTCAGCTGAGGGCGCTTTGTGCAATATGGTGGCTCTACTCTTCCAGACTGCACACTACACCACAATGGGGCTGAAGACCGTGTCAGAGGTACTGCAGTTGTGGCATGGGCCAAGGACTCGGATGAGTTTTGAATGTGAGAATTTTTCATATTGTCATAGAGAACACCCATTTTGCATTTTTTGGGAACTCGTATTACTGCACATAGTTAAAAATTCATCCTGAATATTTTTATTTTATTTTTTTTAACCAGGGGAGTTGACCAGAGCCCATGGATGAAATGGTTCTGAGGAAGCCAAGGACATCAGGCAGGAGTGGCATGAAACCCACTCTTTACTAGAGGTCGACCGATTATGATTTTTCAATGCCAATACCGATTATTGGAGGACCATTAAAAGCCGATATCGATTAATCGGCCGATTTATTTATTTGTAATAATGACAATTGCAACAATACTGAATGAACACTTATTTTAACTTAATATAATACATCAATAAAATCAATTTAGCCTCAAATAAATAATGAAACATGTTCAATTTGGTTTAAATAATGCAAAAACAAAATGTTGGAGAAGAGAGTTAAAGTGCAATATGTGCCATGTAAGAAAACTAACGTTTAAGTTCCTTGCTCAGAACATGAGAACATATGAAAGCTGGTGGTTCCTTTTAACATGAGTCTTCAATATTCCCAGGTAAGGAGTTTTAGGTTGTAGTTATTGTAGGACTATTTCTCTCTATACGATTTGTGTTTCATATACCTTTGACTATTGGATGTTCTTATAGGCACTTTAGTATTGCCAGTGTAACAGTATAGCTTCCGTCCCTCTCCTCGCTCCTACCTGGGCTCGAACCAGGAACACATCGACAACAGCCACCCTCGAAGCAGCGTTACCCATGCAGAGCAAGGGGAACAACTACTCCAAGTCTCAGAGCGAGTGATGTTTGAAACGCTATTAGCGCGCACCCACCTAACTAGCTAGCCATTTCACATCGGTTACACCAGCCTAATCTTGGGAGTTGATAGGCTTGAAGTCATAAACAGCTCAATGCTTGAAGCACAGCGAAGAGCTGCTGGCAAACGCACGAAAGTGCTGTTTGAATGAATGCTTACGAGCGTGCTGGTGCCTACCACCGCTCAGTCAGACTGCTCTATCAAATCATAGACTTAATTATAACATAATAGCACACAGAAATACCAGCCTTAGGTCATTAATATGGTCGAATCCGGAAACTATCATCTCAAACAAAACGTTTTTTCTTCCAGTGAAATACGGAACCGTTCCGTATTTTATCTAACGGGTGGCATCCCTAAGTCTAAATATTCCTGTTACATTGCACAACCTTCAATGTTATGTCATAATTACGTAAAATTCTGGCAAATTAGTTGGCAACGAGCCAGGCGGCCCAAACTGTTGCATATACCCTGACTCTGCGTGCAATGAACGCAAAATGGCACAATTTCTCCTGGTTAATATTGCCTGCTAACCTGGATTTCTTTTAGCTAAATATGCAGGTTTAAAAATCTACACTTCTGTGTATTGATTTTAAGAAAGGCATTGATGTTTATGGTTCGGTACAGTCGTGCAACAATTGTGCTTTTTTCGCAAATGCGCTTTTGTTAAATCATCCCCCGTTTGGCGAAGTCGGCTGTCTTTGTTAGGAAGAAATAGTCTTCACAGTTCGCAACGAGCCAGGCGGCCCCAACTGCTGCATATACCCTGACTCTGTTTGCAAGAGAAGTGACACATTTTCCCTAGTTAAAATAAATTCATGTTAGCAGGCAATAGTAACTAAATATGCAGGTTTAAAAATATATACTTGTGTATTGATTTTAAGAAAGGCATTGATGTTTATGGTTGGAGCAACGTGTACCTAAGCAATTATATGCAACGCAGGACAGGCTAGATAACTACACATGGTTGATGATATTACTAGTTTAACTAGTGATTATGATTGATTGTTTTTTATAAGATAAGTTTAATGCTAGCTAGCAACTTACCTTGGCTTCTTCCTGCATTCGCGTAACAGGCAGGCTCCTCGTGGAGTGCAATGTAAAGCAGGTGGTTAGAGCGTTGGACTAGTTAACCGTAAGGTTGCAAGATTGAATCCCTGAGCTGACAAGGTAAAAATCTGTCGTTCTGCCCCTGAACAAGGCAGTTAACCCACCGTTCCTAGGCCGTCATTGAAAATAAGAACGTGTTCTTAACTGACTTGCCTAGTTAAATCGGCGTCCAAAAATACCGATTTCCGATTGTTATGGAAACTTGAAATCGTCCATTTCGATTAATCGGTCGACCTCTACTCTTTACCAAGCATTCCCTGTGAGTTAAATTGTCTTTTAAACAAGTTCGCATCCCCAGGATGTCCCTGTTTACGCTCACAAGTTGCCTTCACTCGTGTTGAAATTGATTGGACTAAAGTTTTTTACGATCTTGGTTGCCACTCATCCCTTGTCTGTGTTTCAGGGCCCCTTCCTGACATTACTGTGTCCTGCTGGACCAAGTTTGAGGAACATGTGACCACAGCCTGCCATTGCCATGGTTACTGCATGGACTCGGAAGGAAATGATTCTGGTTGACTCTAGATTTGGTCCAATGCTCCATGGGTCAGTGCTGTCATTGTCCCCCAACTGTCACCAGAGAGATTCTAAAACACCCAGATATGCTCCTGTATTCCTCCAGCTCTCAGTAAAATAAAGTAAATTGTACAGTAATTCACTACTTGCACTCAGTTTTACCACTTGGAGAGCTTAAAGGTGTCACCAGCATTGTCATCTGCTATTGAGAAGGGCACAGTCGAGCAGTCTTGTCTATCAACTATGGAAGGAAATGAGGAAACCACGTGTGACTGCTAGCCGGTTTAGGGAGGCATGCCACATGCGTGGGGAATTATCTAGCCAGGCCCTAGCCATGAGAATGCTTTAAGGTGAACGGCAAACCGAAGCTATGTGAAGGGATCTTGAGCTTAAGCCGGAGGTTCTCCAGAACTACTCTGAATGAGTCGATGTCTCAGTCAAACATTGTGGTTTCGTTGTGCACCCAGATGCAACCCATCTCGGGGCAAACCATGATGGGAAAGTTTATGGCCCTTCTGCAGCGCGGCCCTTCAGGCTAGCTGAGATCAAGTGCCTGATGTTGAGTGTAACTGATGTGAAGCAGTTTGTCAATGGCCAGGCCAAGCTCAAACAGTCACAAATATCACTAGCAAGTCCAGGGCCAACTGCCTGTAACCGGTTTAGTTTGGTATGACTTCACTAGAAGTGACATTACAGTAGAGAGAGTTTGGAGAGATGACTCTTTAGTAGCAGAGATGAGAGGAACCTGACTTCTTCTACACATCAAAATTGTATGTAGAGGGATTACATTTTTATTGAATTGTTTTCTTTGTCTATCCCGTGTGGCTCAGGTGGTAGAGCATGGGGCTCGTAACGCCAGAGTTGTGGGTTCCATTCCCACGGGGGAAGCAGTACACAAAAGTATCAATGTATGCACTCACTACTGTATGTCGCTCTGGATAAGAGTGTCTGCTAAATGACTTAATGTAAATGCAATTAACATTGAATTAGAGTGAGTTACTGATTTCATTGTGATTTATTTTATAACTTACATGTCACATAATAAATGTATTTATTGAATAAAATCTTCCAAGTGAAGTTCTCTCTTTATCAAACACTACATCCCAAAACACTTAATAAAACCTATTTATCAGTACATATTCAATATCAAAATGATCCCAAATTCATATCTTGTCTGTGATCAGATCAATTTATAATAATAAATGAAAAAACCCAGATGTACACAGGTTTAAAGCTGTTATCATGATCTAATTAATTGAACTAAAATCATTATTATTTTTTTGGTGTGCACTGCCGTGCTTGAGCATGTTTTCACACTGGCTGATCACCGTTGAGATCCAGAGGTCCCTGGTAGTTCACCATTAAACAGCAGTTCTTCCACAGTTGATTTGACAGCCTACCAGAGTGAGTGGGATAATCTTGTCCCAGATATAGTACTCTCTACTAGCATACTGACGTGCAATGGCTTGCATTCGCTATTGTCCTTCCACGTTAGCTGAGTTGCTCTCTTCAATGGGGGAATGATGAGCCTTGCCCCCACATCTGACAGCATCCTCTCTGATGAACCCCTCGTCTTCCATGCATCCATCACCAGGCTCGAGGATTCCAGAGAGACGCATGATCTCCTGATCAGTGAAAAGTTTGGATTACAAAAGTGATTCCTCAACGAGGTGCTATCCCAATCAGGCACATCTCAGATCTGTGCAGTCCAGGTTAACTCTGACCTCAGGACAGTACACCTGGAACTGATCCCATGGCATCTAAATGGGCGCAGAGTCCGAGACAAGATGCAGGTAGTTGGTTCAGGTTTATTATAATGCGGCTCATTTGAAGGGACACTCACGCCAAAGATGTCCGCCAACACCTTCTCCAGCCCAGCTGCTACTCGACAGAATTACAGAAATATCTTGTCCATGAGTGGCAGCTTCCTGTTGGGGCTTGGGGTTACGCTTCCCGTTCCAGTCTTCTGGGCCTTGGACCAGTAGAGTCATCCTGGAGGTCAGAGGGGGAAATGGACTCCCAGAACACCATGAAGATCTTCTCTGAGTGGAACTGGCTATAGAACCTGAAGTCCTCATTGGCTGCACAGAATCTTTGGAGCTGGAATGGTACAAAAAGCTGTTGGACTTGTAGCTTTTGTTCCTTGAGTCCACCTAATGCAGCATTCAATACACCTATTTTATATTGAACAACAACAAAAATATATATAAGTGCAACATGAAATTTCAACAATTTTACTGAGTTCTGTCAATTAAAATACATACATTAGGCCCTAATCTATGGATATCACATTACTGGGCAGGGGCACGGCCATGGGTGGGCCTGGGACTGCATAGGCCCACTCAATTGGGAACCAGGCCCAGCCAATCAGAATGAGTTTTTCCCCATAAAATAGCTTTTATTTAAGAGAAATTCTCCTCGGTTTCATCAGCTGTCTGGGTGGCTGGTCTCAGACAATCCTGCAGGTGAAGAATCCGGATATGGAGGTCCTGGACTGGTGTGGCTACACGTGGTCTGCGGTTGTAAGTCGGGTTGGACGTACTGCCAAAGGAGGGGCTTAAGTTGGAGCGCAGAGTGGCAGAAGAGACATGCAACCTGGCTAGCCAGTTTGATGCAGCTAATGTAATACCTGAACTATAGCAACTGTTTGCAGAACTACAACGCTGACTGACAACACATCATCAACCATCTGGAAAACCTAAGTTCATGTTACTCACCAGGGAGAGGAGAGCAGGCTTAGTCATGGGCCACTGCAGTCAGTGCAGAGGGACCAACACTTGTCAATAGCTGAGACATCCACCTCCTGTTCCCGGACATTGGTTCCCAGTACTTACACTATCAAAGAGGGAGACGGAAGAATGCAGGCTCCTTCCCCAGTTGTTCCGGGAGAACCGACAGGGAACGGTCCCCGTCTTAATGCGTGCACTGCCTTTTGGTGTTAAGTAGATGTTGGCCGGGTTGAAATGCAGGCTATTGACTAAAGGTGCTCCCACGTAAAAATAGTGAAGTCTGGGCCCTCATCTGTTGTAATTGCTGTCACTTTTAGTGACTTTTAGTGACAGCTGGGTATAAATGGTATAAAACCCGTATGAATTGTATTTATAACGAGTGCCGTCAAAGTATTCACACCCCTTGATTTACTCCACATTTTGTTACAGCCTGAATTCAAAATGTCTGCCAATATGGCAGCCATTTTCACCGCATTCTGAAACTGTAGGGTTTGACATAACACCTCTAGTAATTTAATAGGATCTCTATGGTAGTAGCATGGTAGGATCTCAAGTGTTACACTCAATAGTGTCTGTGCTGCAACACTACCAATCCTTTTGTTCCAGGTAACACCCCAGTGTACGACCTGCTCAAGGCCGAGGGCCAGGCGCACCAACCCAACTTTACGTTCCGCGTGTCCGTGGGAGAGATCAGCTGCACCGGCCAGGGGCCCAGCAAGAAGGCTGCCAAACACAAGGCAGCAGAGGCCGCCCTGAAGATGATGAAAGGAGGACTAGGGGGACCAGTGGTGCTGGGAGAAGGATTGGGAGAAGGGTTTATTGGGGTGGAAGAGCCTTTGGATGGGGACAGGTGAGAGAAAATGAGAATGAATAGTTGAACACAGTGATAATTGGCTTATGTGGCGAGGCTGTCTATTGGAAGCCAGGACGCAAAAACACTGTAGACAAGTGCCTCTTATTTTGGTAAAGTTGACCAACCATTTTATAATTGTGATAGATCGTGTGCTCTTGGTCAGTGTGGTGTAAATACGTTTTTTTTTCCTCTGCTGTTTCCCCAGTTCTCCGTCAGAGATGAAGACTTCAGGAAGCGGCACGTCTCAGCAGTCAGAATGTAACCCTGTGGGAGCTCTGCAGGTGAGATGCATCCTGAGGTCATTTTACAGATTAACTCAGGCCTCTCAGAACTACATTTTGAACCCCTTTCAACTCAATAAAGCTTAATTGCTATTAATGTGTGTACATATGTACACAGTGCATTCGAAAAGTATTCAGACCCCTTGACTTGTTCCACATTGTTACGTTAATTTAATCCATTTTAGAGTAAGACTTAAGTTTTTTCCTCATCAATCTACACACACTACCCCATAATGAAAAGCGAAAGCTGTTTTTTAGAAAAAAATGTTTTTGCAAATTGAATACAAATAAAAAAAACGGATACCTTATTTACTTAAGTATTCAGACCCTTTGCTATGAGACTCAACATTTCTCAAGTGCATCCTGTTTCCATTGATCAACCTTGTTTCGACAACTTGATTGCAGTCCGCCTGTGGTAAATTCAATTGATTGGACATTATTTGGAAAGGCACAAAACTGTCATAGGTTCCACAGTTGACAGTGAATGTCAGAGCAAACACCAAGGCCTGATGTCGAAGGAATTGTCTGTAGTGCTCCGAGACAGGATTGTCTAGGCACAGATCTGGGGAAGGGTACCAAAAATGTCTACAGCATTGAAGGTACCCAAGAACACAGTGGCCTCCATTCTTAAATGGGTGAAATTTGGAACTACCAAGCCTTTTCCTAGAGCTGGCTGCCTGGCCAAACTGAGCAATCGGGGGAGAAGGGCCTTGGTCAGGGAGGTGACCAAGAACCCGATGGTCACTCTGACAGCTTCAGAGTTCCTATGGGAGAACCTTCCAGAAGGACAACTATCTCTGCAGCACTCCACCAATCTTGGAGTTTGCCAAAAGGCACCTAAAGGACTCTCAGACCATGAAGAAACCAAGATTGAACTCTTTGGCCTGAATGCCAAGCGTCACACCTGGAGGAAACCTGGCACCATCCCTACGGTGAAGCATTGTTGGTGGTAGCATCATGCTGTGGGGATGTTTTTCAGCGGCAGGGACTGGGAGACTAGTCAGGATCGACGCAAAGATGAACAGAGCAAGGTACAGAGATCCTTGATGACAACTTGCTCAGGACCTCAGACTGGGGAAAGGGTTCACCTTCCAACAGGACAATGACCTTAAGCACACAGCAAGACAATGCAGGAGTGGCTTCGGGACAAGTCCTTGAGTGGCCCAGCCAGAGCCCAGACTGGAACCCGATCTAACATCTCTTGAGAGACCTGAAAACAGCTGTGCAGCGACACTCCCCATCCAACCTGACATGGCTTGAGGGTCTGCAGAGAGAAATGGGGGAAACTCCCCAAATACAGGTACAGTGAGGGGGAAAAAGTATTTGATCCCCTGCTGATTTTGTACGTTTGCCCACTGACAAATGATCAGTCTATAATTTTAATGCTAGGTTTATTTGAACAGTGAGAGAGAATAACAACAAAAAAATCCTGAAAAACGCATGTCAAAAATGTTATAAATTGATTTGCATTTTAATAAGGGAAATGAGTATTTGACCCTCTCTCAATCAAAAAGATTTCTGGCTCCCAGGTGTCTTTCATACAGGTAACGAGTTGAGATTAGGAGCACACTCTTAAAGGGAGTGCTCCTAATCTCAGTTTGTTACCTGTATAAAAGACACCTGTCCACAGAAGCAATCAATCAATCAGATTCCAAACTCTCCACCATGGCCAAGACCAAAGAGCTCTCCAAGGATGTCAGAGACAAGATTGTAGACCTACACAAGGCTGGAATGGGCTACAAGACCATCGCCAAGCAGCTTGGTGAGAAGGTGACAACAGTTGGTGAGATTATTCGCAAATGGAAGAAACACAAAAGAACTGTCTATCTCCCTCGGCCTGGGGCTCCATGCAAGATCTCACCTCGTGGAGTTGCAATGATCATGAGAACGGTGAGGAATCAGCCCAGAACTACACGGGAGGATCTTGTCAATGATCTCAAGGCAGCTGGGACCATAGTCACCAAGAAAATAATTGGTGTAACACTATGCCGTGAAGGACTGAAATCCTGTAGCGCCCGCAAGGTCCCCCTGCTCAAGAAAGCACATATACATGCCCGTCTGAAGTTTGCCAATGAACATCTGAATGATTCAGAGAACAACTGGGTGAAAGTGTTGTGGTCGGATGAGACCAAAATGGAGCTCTTTGGCATCAACTCAACTCGCCATGTTTGGAGGAGGAGGAATGCTGCCTATGATCCCAAGAACACCATCCCCACCGTCAAACATGGTGTTTTTCTGCTAAGGGGACAGGACAACTTCACCGCATCAAAGGGACGATGGACGGGGTCATGTACCGTCAAATCTTGGGTGAGAACCTCCTTCCCTCAGCCAGGGCATTGAAAATGGGTCGTGGATGGGTATTCCAGCATGACAATGACCCAAAACACACGGCCAAGGCAACAAAGGAGTGGCTCAAGAAGAAGCACATTAAGGTCCTGGAGTGGCCTAGCCAGTCTCCAGACCTTAATCCCATAGAAAATCTGTGGAGGGAGCTGAAGGTTCGAGTTGCCAAATGTCAGCCTCGAAACCTTAATGACTTGGAGAAGATCTGCAAAGAGGAGTGGGACAAAATCCCTCCTGAGATGTGTGCAAACCTGGTGGCCAACTACAAGAAACGTCTGACCTCTGATTGCCAACAAGGGTTTTGCCACCAAGTACTAAGTCATGTTTTGCAGAGGGGTAAAATACTTATTTCCCTCATTAAAATGCAAATCAATTTATAACATCTTTGACATGTGTTTTTCTGGATTTTGTTGTTATTCTGTCTCTCACTGTTCAAATAAACCTACCATTAAAATTATAGACTGATCATTTCTTTGTCAGTGGGCAAACATACAAAATCAGCAGGGGATCAAATACTTTTTCCCTCACTGTAGTGATCGTACCCAAGAAGACTCAAGGCTGTAATTCCTGCATAAGGTGCTGCAACAAAGTACTGAGTAAAGGGTCTGAATACTTACAGTACCAGTCAAAAGTTTGGACACATCAAATATGGAATCATGTAGTAACCAAAAAAAAGTGTTAAACAAATCAAAATATATTTTATTTTCTTCAAAGTAGCCATCCTTTGCCTTGATGACAGCTTTGCACACTCTTGGCATTCTCTCAACCAGCTTCATGAGGTAGTCACCTGGAATGCATTTCAATTAACAGGTGTGCCTTGTTAATTTGTGGAATTTCTGTCCTTAATGTGTTTGAGCCAATCAGTTGTGTTGTGACAAGGTAGGGATGGTATACAGAAGATAGCCCTATTTGGTGTTTTACCAAGTCCATATTATGGCAAGAGCAGCTCAAATAAGCAAAGACTAATTACAGTCAATTACTTTGACATGAAGGTCAGTCAATATGGAACATTTTTTAACTTTTTTGTTTTGTTTATTACATGATTCCATATGTTTCATAGTTTGTCTTCACTATTATTCTACAATGTAGAAAATAGTAAAAAATAAACCCTGGAATGAGTAGGTGTGTAAATGTGATATTTCAGTAAAATGTTTCTACACCTGTTTTGGCTTTGTCATTATGGGATATTGTGTGTAGATTGATGGGGGGGAAAAAACAATTTAATCAATTTTAGAATACGGCTGTGGGAAAGTTAAGGGGTCTGAATACTTTCCGAATACACTGTATGTATAGATCAGGATTTTACAACTCTGTTCCTGGAAAGCTACCCTCCTGTAGGTTTTCACTCCAACCTTGTTCCTGGAAAGCTACCCTCCTGAAGGTTTTCACTCTAATCTAGCACACCTGATTCTAATAGCTGGATGATAAACTGATTTTAAAAAAATTGTAGAACTTTGTTTGGAGCGTAAACCTACGAGGGTAGCTCTCCAGGAACAGGGTTGGAGTTAAAACCTACGAGGGTAGCTCTCCAGGAACAGGGTTGGAGTTAAAACCTACGAGGGTAGCTCTCCAGGAACAGGGTTGGAGAGCCCGGCTATAGATGTATACTGTGTCAGTCAATCTCCGAACCGCTTTTCCCAAATCCTCTCTTCTCCCAAACCCTCCTACCTTTACAGAGGATAATGGCGTTAATTGTGAAGCAAAAATGTAAAGGTAAATGAATCTCCCACTTTATGGATACATGACTTTGTGTGTTTCACTGAAAGGAGCTGGTGGTTCAGAAAGGCTGGCGTCTGCCAGAGTACACCGTGACCCAAGAGTCGGGTCCTGCCCACCGCAAGGAGTTCACCATGACGTGCCGGGTCGAGAGATTCGTTGAAATTGGTAAATATAACTTTGGTTCTGCCCTTTCAATATGTCATGGATTAGTTTTTTTACATTACACATTAGGTATATTGTATGCCCTTGTGTAGCAACATGATTCAATTGGTCAACTAACCAGGAAGTGAAATCAGGCGTGCTTGTTCTGGAATAGAATCCATGGAATGGCTGGGGGGTACTTTTAGAAGATGTTTGGGGAAACTGTTACATGAAGCAATTATGTGTCTTAGTACGAACATCCAGCCTGTCTGTCCCACAGGCAGTGGCACATCGAAGAAGCTAGCCAAGCGGAATGCAGCAGCTAAGATGTTGTCCAGGATCCATGATGTTCCTGTAGACCTGAGGAGCAGCCACGAGACTGAGCCTGAGGACGACACTTTTATCATGGTGAGACAGCGACCTGTTGACGGCCTCTCTGAGACAATATTGCTGTTGTGCTCGCTTCCTGACAGGTCATCGTTGCAAATAAGTGTCTGTTCTTAAGACTTTCCTGTATAAATAAATCAAATATTGTTGGTCGCATACACACGTTTGGCAGATGTTGCGGGTGTAGCGAAATGCTTGTTAAATGAATGTGAGAGGTTGCCTGAGCGTCTCTCATGGTACCATTGTCTCCTCTGGTGGGCAGAACATGGGCAGCAGGGTGGAGGCAGGGAAGTGTAAAGGTCTGGGTTGTACCTGGGACTCTCTGAGGAACTCTGCTGGGGAGAAGATTCTGCAGCTGAGGAGCCACCCTCTGGGCATGCCCAGCTCTGACTTCTGCTCTCTGCTACACGACCTTTCAGAGGAGCAGCGCTTTGACGTCAGCTACCTCGACATAGGTAAATAATATCCCCCTCATCACTGAGGCCAATTCACGTATAGATTCCTGTTTTTAAAGTGTCTGCGGTAGGAGCGTTTATCTACGATCACATCCCTGTCTATATATTTTTCCTTGTGATCAAAAATGCCACTGGGCTCCAGAAAGGACTGATATACTTGACTCAGTAAACTGTCATCTTGGCTAAAGCCCCCCACACACACACACATACAAATAAACAATCCATAAAGCCCAACAAATAGAAAATAGTACCACAGTGAAGGGGTGGTATGGGGAGGGTTCTCTCTGGTTGCCGGGAGAGGGTGGTATGGGGAGGGTTCTCTCTGGTTGCCGGGAGAGGGTGGTATGGGGAGGGTTCTCTCTGGTTGCCGGGAGAGGGTGGTATGGGGAGGGTTCTCTCTGGTTGCCGGGAGAGGGTGGTATGGGGAGGGTTCTCTCTGGTTGCCGGGAGAGGGTGGTATGGGGAGGGTTCTCTCTGGTTGCCGGGAGAGGGTGGTATGGGGAGGGTTCTCTCTGGTTGCCGGGAGAGGGTGGTATGGGGAGGGTTCTCTCTGGTTGCCGGGAGAGGGTGGTATGGGGAGGGTTCTCTCTGGTTGCCGGGAGAGGTCTGTAGTGTGACTGACGAGCAAACCCTAGTTGCTAGGGGTGTTGGGAAGGATGGAAACATGGTTTCTGGGGTTGGGTGTGTAGGTCCACTTTTGTTTTCCTGTTTTATACTGAATGTACTATTAATTTAACAGTAAGAAATATATATTTTCTTGAGTGGCAGTTTTATCGTATTGAAATGGATAATGTACCTATAACCCTCCCCAACTAAAAGTTACAAAAATAAAAACGTGGTAAAAAAATATACTAAACTGATCCTAAACCAGCTCTTTGTGAATACGTGGCCAGGCTGTGATGTCTTTATTGTATGAAACTAATGTGGGTTTCCTTATTTCCTTGTTGTTCCAGAGGAGCGCAGTCTGAGCGGACTGTGCCAGTGTCTGGTAGAGCTATCCACTCAGCCAATCACAGTGTGCCACGGCTTCGCACCCAATCAGGACGCTGCCCGCGCCAGCGCAGCCCACAATGCACTGCAGTACCTCAAAATCATGGCTGGGGGGAAGTGACCGTCTCCCAGACCGACCTCTCCATGGCAACGACCTAGACCCTGATCATATGACATCCACCTCGGAGGGTGGAAGCATCTTCCAACCGATGGTGGTCAAGGGAAGTGACCATTGATTGACCCAGAATTACCCATGATGTGGGAATTGGAATTGAGATTTATCCCCCCCCACAGCGCCATAGTCTTATCTGGTCTGTTCATTCCTAAATGCCCCCTGAAGATATCCCACATAGCCCTAGATCATTTGTCCCAATGCCCTGAAGATATCCCATATAGTCCTCAATGTCCTCTTGATTGGCTACACTGGCTATTTATTTGGATGGTCAGACACCCACCTGCTCTGCTGTTAAATGCCTAGAGAGATACTCTGCGAAAGGGAAAAATACATTTTACAACAACCCCCATTTGACTGTAGCCTCATTGACTTTTTTTTAGTTGCCACATCTACAATGATTGGCTTTGGTTGCCTTTTCATTAGCTAGTACTTTGTCGTCAACCAAAAATGTTTCTCCCCCCCCCCGTTGAAGAAGTCTTGGCCTGAATGAAGTCTAATTTTGGACATTGAAAAGTGGACATTTAACGACATGAATTCTCAAATTGGAGACTTGTGTACTTTTATTGGCAAGTTGACAAGATCCAGCCCATGTGTCTTGTCATTTTTGTGTTTAGTAATTGGCCTTTTTTTTTTTTTTTTTTGAAGAGTCATCTGATAACTGTTAAAAGATGGACATTTTAAATTGTGATTGCTTAACATCTGAAATGCAAAATGTTATTTTGAGTTTTGGAATTACATTTACCATTTGAATTTTTTTTTCTTTGTCAGACCTCACAAAACCCTGTTTGAAATTGTGAATAGATTACTGTGATTTTTAAAATAGGTAATTTTAGGATGTCAGAAGTTAAGTTGTTTGAGTAGCTGGTTGCTCTCGTAAAACCGTGTCAAATGGCCCCTCAATGAATTGATAATATCACTTCTCTGAACTGGTTGCTCATAATGTCTGAAATGGACCATCTCATTAGCCCGTGTGCCAGTCTGTTCATGGTCTCTTACCCACAACTTATGGAATTGCAATGTTAAACAATGACGACAAGAGTAGGCCAAAAGCACAAACAGATCTGGGACCAGGTTAGCGTCTAATGGAGATGGAAGTGTATCGCTGCATTTTAATATAGTAGATCATCTAAGTTGGATTCCTTTATACAACGGCTGACTAATCTGCTCCTCATCTACCTCCTGTTACATGCTAATGGTATAGCCTGAATTCTATATCCTCTCCCATGTTTACTCCCACCAGTTCAGATAGTCAAGCCTTCATGGTTTCATATGGGAGGTTGAGTCAAGAATAGTATTGGTGGTGTGTCTGAAGTCTACTGGCTATAGGTTGCTGCTACATCTCGTGATGAGCAAGCAGTGAGAGAAACATATCACATACCACACCTCTGATTCAGATTAGTTGGATTAAATGTGGAAGACCTGACTAGGTATCCTCTTTTCTCCCCCCCCCCCCCCCCCCTTTTCCAATGTTTGACGATTTTGTGGAAAGTGTTGCCCAAATACATAGTTGAACTGAAATGTGGCCTATCACGGTTTTGATTTGTTCCTTTTTGAATAAAATACTTGATTTTAGTGCAAATAAAGGTTTATTGAAATGACTTTAATATTGATTCTCTTTATTTATAAAACATTTCTTTAACATCCATAAATAACAACTTTCACAGAAGGCACAGCACTAGCATGGATTAATGACTCAACAGTAACACTGGACAGTCTACACAATCAAACCGAAGGGTCGAGTTCTTGTCCGACTACACTGAAGACTCATGCCAGATCTTACGACGCCTGGATAGGTATTTAACATGTCAGCTAACCACATTGCGTTGTCTGGCACACAACTGTTGGTTGATGCAATGCCTGTGTATCAGGTTGGGCAACTTGATCTATGTGTTAAATATGCCTCCGGGGCGATGCGCTAACCGACGGAAGACAACTGAACTCGGTCGAAGCGGGTGTAGTCAGAATGCCACCCGATTTTCATTAACAATAACAAACCTTTACATACTTCATGAACAATTCGTATCTGTTGAATGCACCTTCAGTGGCTGAATATGTTTGTTTGACTCACACAAATAAAGAATATTTCCCTGAGGGTCTGTCCGTCGGCTCCTCCTCTCTGTCCGTCGGCTCCTCCTCTCTGTCCGTCGGCTCCTCCTCTCTGTCCGTCGGCTCCTCCTCTCTGTCCGTCGGCTCCTCCTCTCTGTCCGTCGGCTCCTCCTCTCTGTCCGTCGGCTCCTCCTCTCTGTCCGTCGGCTCCTCCTCTCTGTCCGTCGGCTCCTCCTCTCTGTCCGTCGGCTCCTCCTCTCTGTCCGTCGGCTCCTCCTCTCTGTCCGTCGGCTCCTCCTCTCTGTCCGTCGGCGCCTCCTCTCTGTCCGTCGGCGCCTCCTCTCTGTCCGTCGGCTCCTCCTCTCTGTCCGTCGGCTCCTCCTCTCTGTCAGGGGAGTAGACGTCTTCATCTGCGTAGCCACTACTGTCTGATTGCATGCTGTCCCCGCGAACCACCAGACCTACAGAAAGAAAACCTCAGGTCTACACACAGATGGATACAGCCATACTCTCCTCATGCCTTTAACACAGGCCTACAGTACTTCCCAGAATTAAACATGCAGGGTCAACCAGAAATCTGCCCATACTTTCCTCAACATTTTCAGTTAGCTGACGTTCTTGATGAACAACAATTATTCTTACGAGAAAGTGTGGGTACAAGTTGTGAACACACCTTTCTTCACACATACGTGTACGCACACAGCACTGCCCGTTTCAGCTACAGTATCAACCACATTCACTTCAAACTGTCATTTGAAAAGGGTGTGTGTTCCTGTGAGATTAAACCAAAGTCCCAGTCAGCAATTTGACTGCTCTGAATCACACTAGTCAGTCATCTTTCTCTAAAAACAACTAGTTTGGTAGTAAATTCTTGAAAAAAAATTGGGTTCTCCTATGGGGACAGCCGAGGAACCGTTTTAGGTTCTAGATAGCACCTTTTCCCCCCTCAGACTTAATATCACTAGGTATCAGCAGACTATGACCACATATCAATCAAGACTATGAACTTACCTTTGTTTTGACTGACAGTAGACCGTGACAAAGATGTTGACCTTATAGTTTCTTGCTGTCCAAAGTCTTCCTCCCCTGCGCTATGTACCTATTGGAAAAACAGGTAGTCAGGAAAAACTCCTGGCCCAAGTATACATAGTCCCTTCACCCCTTCCTACATGTACAAATTACCTCGACTAACCTTTACCCCAGCACACTGACTCGGTACCGGTACCCCTGTATATAGCCTCGTTATTGTTATTTTATTGTGTTACTTTTTATAATTATTATTTACTTTATTTGGTAAATATTTTCTTAACTCTTATTGAACTGCACTGTTGGTTAAGGGTTTGTAAGTAAACATTTCATGGTAAAGTCTACATGTTGTATTCGGCGCATTTGACAAAGTTTGATTTGATTTGATTTATGTCAGGCAGCCAAGGATGGATAGATAATGGACGACACCAGATAGATGTGTTTATCAGCCCTAGGAACTCAGAGACCGGAGTACGGTGCCCCATATAGGTCAATCCAAAACAGTTCTGTCACTTACCTCCTCCAGCTCAAAGGAGTTGGCCTGTTGAATAGTGTGGGAGACCTGCCCCTGGAGTGGTGGTGGTTTCAGAGGACTCAGGTACCTCTTGTTCCTCCGTACACCTGGATAATACTGGGCTGCTGGAGCCACCACTGTGGTCCCACCACTGGGAGGGAGAATCATCTCAGGTGCATGTGTGTCTAAAGAACTAGAAGGCGTTACATCAGTAACAGTGATGAGACAAGGGGACTTCCTGCAACTAAGGAGCTCTATAGGCACGAACGTTGACACCACCAGTGTTCCAGTTTCTCCCAAACTGGATTCAACCTTAGACATTGGAGTTAGTGTGACCTCTAAACTCTTGGCTGAGTTACTGGTAGTTAAGCACTCCTCCTCCCCGGGTTTGTGTCGTCCGTCTGATGTGGTGAAGGATCGGTCAGATCTTCTGACGTTCTCAGAGGAGATAACAGACGACAAAATGGCCGCCGCCTGTGTGTTATTATTCCACTGTTGTAGTTGACTGCTGTACGGCGCCTGGTGAACACTCTCAACGATCTGAGGATGGGTGATGTCATGGGTAACCTTGGCGACCGGTGTCACTACTGTTGCCCAGCCTGTGGGATGAATTGTGTTTTGAGTTTCTCCAACCTCACAAGTAGGTCTTGGAGTAGTAAGGCCAAAGACCAGCTTCTTCCTACTACTGGGCTCTCTTTGATGACCTGATTCTGAAAGTGATGATGCCCCAAGGTTGGGTGTTCTGTCAGGAAGTCGCTCTCTCTCTAAATCAACCCCATCCCTATCTGATGACGATCCCTGCTCCAACTCCTTGTCCCTGACTGTGTCTCTATGTCCCGGTGTCTCTGTCTCTCTGTCCCTGAACATACATGTGCCCACAGCACATGTCTTATTACTATCCCCAGTGTCCATATCCTGTACATCTGAAAACAACCCCTGCTCCCCCTCCCTGTCTATGTGTCCCTGTGTCTCTGTCTCTCTATCCTTCAGCATCGTGTCCACAGCAGCACTCGTCTCATTACTGTTCCCTGTATCCTGATTATCCTCCTCCATGTCTCTGGATAAAGGCTCTGCCTTGGTGTTCTCCAGGACCAGACCCACCAAGTCAGGCAGGCTGCTTCTCTTCTTGGGGGCCGAGCCAGACCCAGGCCCGGGGGAGAGTCCTGGTCTGGGGCAGGCAGAGTCCGAGCCCAGCCGGGCGGAACCCCCAGAGCCAGTATACAGGCACATCTTAGAAACCGTGTCCTTGAGTCGTTCCACTGGAGACCTCGGTTCGCTGCGGACGCTTCCCATGAAGCGCCGTCCGATCTGCCCGTCAGCGGTGGGGGAGAAGCTGAACTCGGGAGGGGCGAGTTTCTGGAGGGGTGTGCGGGACACGTGTGAGTAGAGGGAGTAGAAGGCGTTGGCCATGGCTGTCAGCACCTCTACCTGCCTGAAACGACCTGCAGGGTGGAAGAAACGTTCATCAGGGAAAGAGAAATGAACAGTTTGTTTGGAATGCCGCCTAACACAGAGGTCAATCAGAGTATTGTACTGTTTGGAATGCTGCCTAACATAGAGGACAATCAGAGTATTGTACTGTTTGGAATGCTGCCTAACACAGAGGACAATCAGAGTATTGTACTGTTTGGAATGCTGCCTAACAGAGGACAATGGGAGATGTGAATTGTTGATAGAAAAGTTGCAGTGTGATGTATTGTACTGTATCAGGACTGATTGGTGGAGAAACATACTACAGTGCCTTCAGAAAGTATTCACACCCCTTGATTTGTTCCACATTTTGTTGTGTTACAACCTGCATTTAAAACAAATTTTAAAAAAAATTAAATTGTCATTGGTTTACACCCTATAATGTCAAAGTGGAATCATGTTTTTTGATATTTTTACAAATGAATAAAGAAATGTCTTGAGTCAATAAGTAATCAACCCCTTTGTTATGACAAGCCTAAATAAGTTCAGGGGTAACATTTTCTTTAACAAGTCACATAATAACACTGTGTTCAATAGTAGTGTTGAATATGATTTTGAATGACTAGCCCATCTCTGTACACCACACATACAATGATCTGTAAATTGAGTAGTGAATTTCAAACACATATTCAACTACAAAGACCAGGGAGGTTTTCCAATGCCTCGCAAAGGGCACCTATTGGTAAATAAAAGCTGTCATTGAATATCCCTTTGACCATGGTATTATAATACCATGATATTATTAACTACACTTTGGATGGTGTATCAATACACCCAGTCACTACAAAGATACAGGCGTTGTTCCTAACTCAGTTGCCAGAGAAGAAGGAAACAGCTCAGGGATTTCACCATGAGGCTAATGGTGACTTTAAAACAGTTACATATTTTAATGGCCGTGATAGGATTAAACTGAGGATGGATCAACAACATTGTAGTTCCTCCACAATACTAACCTAATTGACAGAGTGAAAAGAAGGAAGTTAGTACAGAATAAAAATATTCCAAATCATGCATCTGTTTGCAACAAGGCAGGAAAGTAATACTGCAAAAAATGTGGCAAAGCAATTCACTTTTTGTCCTGAATAGTGTGTTATGTTTGGATAAAATCCAATACACCACATTACTGCGTACCACTTTCCATATGTTCATAGTGGTGGCTGCGTCATGGGGATGCTTGTAATTGTTAAGGACGGGTGAGTTTTTCAGGATAAAAAAAATAAATGGAGCTAAGCACAGGCAAATTCCTAGAGGAAAACCTGGTTCTGTCTGCTTTCCACCAGGCACTGGGAGATTAATTCACCTTTCAGCAGGACAATAACCATTTTTCCATCCAACCTTTCTATGCAAGTAAAACACATTGGATTAAACATTTTATGACAGGCCTGATGGAAACAGAACATTTTTCGGTAAACTTTCCAAATGTCGACAAAACAAAATACGCTAGACAAGGTGGGGTCTTTTTGTGTTGGTAAAATGAACTGTGCGAGAAATGACGGTGGAAACGCTTTTATGCTCAAATAAGAGAATGTAATGTTATTTTCTCTACCATAAGCCGCCTTCAACGTCATTTTACAGAATTTGGCAGTACGTCCAACCGGCCTCACAACCGCAGACCACGTGAAACCACGCCAGCCCAGAACCTCCACATCCGGCTTCTTCACCTGAGGGATCGATCGTCTGAGACCAGCCACTCGGTGATGAAACCAAGGTGTATTTCTGTCTGTAATAAAGCTCTTTATGTGGGGAAAACTCAATCTGATTGGCTGGGCCTGGTTCCCAGTGGGTGGGCCTATGCCCTCCCAGGCCTACCCACGGCTGCGCCCCTGCCCAGTCATGTGAAATCCATAGATTAGGGCCTAATGAATTTATTTTAATTGACTGATTTCTTTATATGAACTGTAACTCTGTAAAATTGTTGCATGTTGCGTTTATTTTTTGTTCAGTATAAACGAGATACAGTGGCTTGCGAAAGTATTCACCCCCCTTGGCATTTTTCCTATTTTGTTGCCTTACAACCTGGAATTAAAATAGATTTTTGGGGGTGTTGAATCATTTGATTTACACAACATGCCTACTACTTTGAAGATGAAAAATATTTTTTATTGTGAAACAAACAAGAAATAAGACAAAAAAACAGAAAACTTGAGCGTGCATAACTATTCGCCCCCCCAAAGTCAATACTTTGTAGAGCCACCTTATCTTTGGTCTCTTTGTTGCCTCTCTGATTAATGCCCTTGCCTTGTCTGTGAGTTTTGGTGGGCGGCCCTCTCTTGGCAGGTTTGTTGTGGTGCCATATTCTTTCCATTTTTTAATAATGGATTTAATGGTGTTCCGTGGGATGTTCAAAGTGTCTGATATTTTTTTATAACCCAACCCTGATCTGTACTTCTCCACAACTTTGTCCCTGACCTGTTTGGAGAGATCCTTGGTCTTCATGGTGCCACTTGCTTAGTGGTGTTGCAGACTCTGGGGTCTTTCAGAACAGGTGTATATATACTGAGATCATGTGACAGATCATGTGACACTTAGATTGCACACAGGTAGACTTTATTTAACAAATTATGTGACTTCTGAAGGTAATTGGTTGCACCAGATCTTCTTTAGGGGCTTCATAGCAAAGAGGGTGAATACATATGTACCCACCACTTTTCCATTTTATTAGTTATTTTTTTCCATTTCACTTCTCCAATGTGGACTATGTTGTTTCCATTACATCAAATCCAAATAAAAATCCATTTAAATTACAGGTTGTAATGCAACTAAATCGAAAAAACGCCAAGGGGGGTGAATACTTTTGCAAGGCACTGTATTTCTGAATTAAATTTCAATAAATTAACTAAAATATCTAAAAACATGTTTTCACTTTGTTATTGTGTGTCGATGTTCTGTTATTATGTGGGGTATTGTGTGTCGATGTTCTGTTATTATGTGGGGTATTGTGTGTCGATGTTCTGTTATTATGTGGGGTATTGTGTGTCGATGTTCTGTTATTATGTGGGGTATTGTGTGTCGATGTTCTGTTATTATGTGGGGTATTGTGTGTAGATGTTCTGTTATTATGTGGGGTATTGTGTGTAGATGGGTGAGAGAGAATTGTTTTATTTTCAATTTAAATTCAGGATGTAACACAACAGAAAGGTGGAATAAGTCAAGAGGTATGTATACTTTCTGAAGGCACCGTATGCTATGCTGAGTTATATAGACACTATCAGTCTGTAGATGAAGTTGTCTAATGTACACTTTGATTTTAGTGATTAAACTCTTTCGACTGCATGAAAAGTGCTACATGACTACAGTTATTATGTAAATTATAGCTGAGTCATATTCAGACACTATCTATATCTTGGCTGTGGGTGTTGCATGATGGTGATGACCACAGTAGCGTGGGTGGGAGTCCGACACAATGGTGTGGGTTAGTCTTACTGGCCAGGGAGAGTCCTGGGTCCTCCTGTCGCAGCCGGTGCAGTTGGGACTGAAGAAAGAGTCGGAGGTTGATGCCGTGGGCATGGGAGGGGAAGTTGATGAAGCGGATAGGGATACGGGCCGTGACCTCAGGCTCATCACAACCAAACCCTAACTGGTACAGAGTCTCCTCTGCATCCTCTGCATACATCTGCAGCGCCTCCGACACACTGGGGTGTGTGTGTGTGTGTGTGTGTGTGTGTGTGTGTGTAGGTGATGAGTCAGAGAGACAGATAGAAGAAGAGAGAGGGGACGGGACGGAGATATAGAGGATGAGAGGGGAGAGAGAGAGAGATTTACTGACTGCATTTCAAGTTTAAGCATTCTCAGTGACGTTGTACTAGATCTGTTAAGACTGTGAAACATCAGGTTGAGAGTGGTTGGTCCGAACTCACCTCGATGCTTTACTGGTGCTTTTGGAGAGCCCACTGGAGGCCAGACTGTGACCCAGGTGGAGAAGGGGCAGAGCAAGCCTCTGGCGGGGAGTACTGCAGATACAGTACAAGAGAACAGGAATCAAAGACAAACATCTGTGACAGGCAAAAATAAACAATGAACAAAACAAACCAGAAAGATTCTAATAACTTCGTAATAGTAGTTGATGCATCCTATTATTTATTATTATGCCTGTATTAAACAGAAGTCATATCTTAAATGTACCCGTATTTAATGTACTAGTAGCTGGGAAAATGCATAAAGAGGCGTTGTGAAAAATAAATAAACTCCAGACTATAAATGTAGCTTGCCATGTGTAGTACTTTGTAAATATGACAGATCTACTGTGGGTGGCCAGTGGCCACTGACCTGGTGGTGACTCCTCTGTGAGGATGTTTGGGTGGCGGAAGCAGCAGTGGGCAGCTCCTACACAGGCACCATTTAGCCAGCAGGCACCACCATTGGGAGATAAAAGCAGGTCAACTTACATCACTTCAACCATACTTGACTAAACTAAACCTCCCTCTAAATAGGAAAGACGTTTAGACAGAATTTATGTAATTAAACCACATATTCTTCATGTAAATATTGTCTTACCCCAGTTCTGAGACTCCTTCCTCAACATTTAATACTGTAGCTGTAAAACATTAAAGAAAAGTAACGTTTGAGTGAAAAGAAAACACTGGTTGTTTGTGTGTGTGTGTGTGTGTGTGTGTGTGTGTGTGTGTGTGTGTGTGTGTTTTCCCCCAGAATATTTGGTACATTTCCTCTGTGACATGTGTCCCTTTGTGTTGTGACTAGACTTCAGTGAGCGATGGCTTGTCTCTTTTCAGACACGCCCTCATCTTTGCTTTATATATCGGGCCAGTCTTAGGGAGAGTCAGTCAGTCTGCAGCTAAATAACATGCACCAGCATGTCAGACACCCAATTAAGAGGTGAAGGCTTAAGGTTAGGTGCTACAATGAGCCTATTGTTTTGTTTCAGTGTAACTACATGTCGTTGATGTACTAGCAGTGGAGAAGCAGTCCTATGCCACGAGGACGGTGTATCTCACTAACATTGCACAGACCTGTTCCCTGGATTTATTAAATGGCAAATGGAAAAAAATGAAAGCTTCCACTAGTCAAAACAGGTATAATGAACTTCACAAGGTAACACACATACACAGACCAACCTTTCCCAAAACATCCATGATGCTCTCCTAATTTTCCTACAAAACTATTTCCTGCTTTGATTATTTCCTATGGTGTGTTTTTATCTCGGTGTGTGTGTGTGTGTGTGTGTGTGTGTGTGTGTGTGTGTGTGTGTGTGTGTGTGTGTGTGTGTGTGTGTGTGTGTGCGTGCGCCTGCATGTAAATGTGTGCCAATGGGTTTATGTTCTCTTTCATCCTCACCCTCAGCCCCCAGACTCAGGTCATCTTCAAAACTGTTGGATTTCAGCAGAGACTCTGGAAGAAAAGAGGAGATTAAAATCAGTGTTCTGTGTTCTGTTGTGACCAGTAGGATATGACATCATTGCTCCATGCTGACAGTAGCTTTCAGTGACGGTGGCTTTGTTGTCAGACTTACCAACAGTCAGATTATGTCTAGAGTTTTCTGAGTCCGTCTCCAGCCTAATGAGAAGATGTAGGTTACATGTTGTTACTAATCATAAAGTTTAAATAAAAATAAATAAATAAAACATACACCCCAAAACAAAACCTTTATTATTACAACATTGCCTGGTATGGCAACTGCTCGGACCTCCACCCGCAAGCCACCCCCCCCCCCCCCCCCCCCCCCCGGAACACTGCTGCTCTGGAACTCTGTTTATTATCTATGCATAGTCACTTTAATAACTCTACCTACATGTACATATTACCTCAAATACCTCGACTAACCGGTGCCCCAGCACATTGACTCTGTACCGGTACCCCCTCTATATAGCCCCGCTATTGTTATTTACTGCTGCTTTTTAATTATTTGTTATTCTTATCTCTGACGTTTTTTTTAAGGTATTTTCTTAAAACTGCATTGTTGGTTAAGGGCTTGTAAGTAAGCATTTAATGTGAGGTTGTATTCGGCGCATGTTGAATTCCTGTTATATTCGGCGTATGTGACAAATAAAATTGAATTTGATTTGATTTATTCCATCATTGGTTACTCTGAGAGTTCCTCATATTGACGTTGGCTGCGGCCCAAGGCCCCATGGTGCCAACCCCAGGCCCCATGGTGCCAACCCCAGGCCCCATGGTGCCAACCCCAGGCCCCATGGTGCCAACCCCAGGCCCCATGGTGCCAACCCCAGGCCCCATGGTGCCAACCCCAGGCCCCATGGTGCCAACCCCAGGCCCCATGGTGCCAACCCCAAGCCCCATGGTGCCAACCCAAGGCCCCATGGTGCCAACCCCAGGCCCTATGGTGCCAACCCCAGGCCCTATGGTGCCAACCTCAAGCCCCATGGTGTCAACCCCAAGCCCCATGGTGCCAACCTCAAGCCCCATGGTGCCAACCCCAGGCCCTATGGTGCCAACCACAGGCCCTATGGTGCCAGCCTTGAAAAAGCCATTCCAATGTCTTCTCTTTCTTCTATTACTAATAGGGATAGACCAAATGGTGCAGTTCTATGCAATATTATAGCCATAGCAACTATATAGATATCAACCATCAGAAAGGCCTGTTGAATGTAGCTTGTTTGAATTGGAGTTCCCATGTGACTTTAAAAAAAACATAAAGGACTTGGGATGATGCATCTTAACATTAGGAACTTACTTCCTAAACTGGATTACATTAAGATCTGGGCTGTGCAGACGTATCCGGACATTCTGGTATTGACTGAAACTTGGATCTCTGGGGACATTCTGGACTATGCTATGTGTTCAGAGCTGATTTTTTTTTTTAGCTACTACACTGAACAAAAATATAAACACAACATGTAAAATGTTGGTTTCAAGACCTGACCTAAAAACGAAATGTTCCATACGCACAAAAAGCTCAAATTTTGTGCACAAATTGAGTTATATCCCTGTTAGTGAGCATTTCTCTTTTGACAAAGAAAATCCATCCAACTGATAGGTGTGGCAAATCAAGAAGCTGATTAAACAGCATGATCATTACACAGGTGCACCTTGTGCTGGGGACAATAAAAGACCACTCTAAAATGTGGAGTTTTGTCACACAACACAATGCCACAGATGTCTCAAGTTTTTAGGGAGCGTACAATTGGCAAGCTGACTGCAGGAATGTATTTGTTACATTACAGAGCTGTTGCCAGAGAATTTCCTTTCTCTACCATAAGCCCCCTCCAACATCGTTTTTGCGAATTTGACAGTATAGCCAAACGGCCTCACAACCGCATGTGTGGGCGAGCGGTTCCTGATCTCAAAGTTGTGTTCCAATTCCCGCCGTGTTCCAATTCCCGCCAATATCCAGCCATTGAAAAGATTAGGACCACATTCCACAGGCCACAATCGACAGCCTGATCAACTCTATGTGAAGGAGATGTAGCGCTGCATGAGGCATATGGTGGTCACACCAGATACTGACTGGCTTTCTGATCCACGCCCCTACCTTTTCTTTAAGGTACATGTGACCAACAGATCCATATCTGTATTCCCAGTCATGTGAAATCCATAGATTAGGGCCTAATTTATTTATTTCAATTGGCTGATTTCTTTATATGAAGTGTAACTCAGTACAATCTTTGAAATTGTTGAATGTTGTGTTTGTATTTTTGTTCAGTATATCTTTAAGCCTTTGTCTGGGGAAAAATGTCATCCATAACCGTTATAGGGGTCTACTGTCCTCCCCCGGCTAACCTTTGTGCATTCGATGAGGAAAATAGTTTATTTTACTAAAATCAGAAGTTATTATCCTGGGTGACCTAAATTAATGATTGGGAAATGCAGGCTTCAGACAATCTAAAAAACAGGTTTAATGATCTAAACCTAACCCAGATGGTGACTAAGCCTGCATGGCCCGGCCCTAAAAATCCTTCAAAGTCAACTCTGATTGTTCTTATTTTAACCAATACACCAGATAAATGTCACGTCCTGACCATAGAGAGCTCGTATTCTCCTATGGTAGAGTAGGTCAGGGCGTGACTGGGGGGGTTTATCTAGTTTATTTATTTTACGTTGTGTTCTAGGTTATTTTTTCTATGTTGGGTTTTTTGTCTAGTTTACATTTTCTATGTTGTGTTCTAGGTTCTTTTTTCTAGGTTGGGGTTTTCGTATGATTCCCAATTAGAGGCAGCTGGTCATCGTTGTCTCTAATTGGGGATCATATTTAAGTTGTTGTTTTTCCCACTAGTGTTTGTGGGAGACTATTTTGAGTTTATGCATGTAGCACCTCTTCGTCACGGTTTGTTGTTTTTGTTTATAGTTTGTCTGTCTTGCATAGTTTCACATACAAATAAAGATGTGGAACGATACGCACGCTGCGCCTTGGTCTCTTTCATACAACAACCGTGACAATAAATATTTTTTTACTGGTGTCTTCACCCAAGACAGTGACTGTTGCCCAGTTGTTTGCATTAGAGATGTGAAAATACAAAAATCTAAAAGAAGCTTTAAAAAACTTCAGTGAGCAGGCTTTTTTTTTTTGCACAATCTTTATTTTTAGTGACCTTGATTGTATTTCAGCTAATCCCTGAATATGATTTAGCTTTGAGCCTTTTTGTAGATGTCTTCAATACTATTGTAGATAATCACGCTACCTTTTAAAAAAAAGGTTATAGACAGATCAAATGCTTGGTACACTCTGGAATTATCATAAAAGAGATGATGCTTGGGTCAAGGCCAGGAACAGAAGCTTAGGCACAGACTGGCAAGCTTTTAAGCAACTGAGGAATCATTATGTAAAAAAATAATAATAATTTAAAAAAAAATCTGAAAGGCTAAATCTGATTATTATGTAACCACTCTTTCAGATTGTAATGGGAACCCGGCTAAATGTAGACTATTTACAGAAAAACAAGTCCTGGATGCTTTGGTAGCAATAGACAACAACAAATCCACAGGAGCCGACCAATTGTATCCCAGTCTGCTTATAAGTGTGCAGCACCCATCATTGTTGGCTCAATAACCAACCATTTTTTCCATTTAACATTATTATCAGGAAATATTCCAAAAGTATAGAAATCATCTCTTGTGCTGCCGCTCCATAAGGACGGAGACAGTAGAGATCATACTCATCACCCCATTTCAACACTTCCTTGTTTAGCTAAGATTCCAGAATCCTTGGTAAACGCACAACTTTGCACCTTTTTTTTTTTTTTTTTTTTTTTTTAAATCTGAGAGATGTATTTTTGAATGTAAACCAATCAGGGTTTAGGCCTGGGCATCCAATCAGGGTTTAGGCCTGGGCATCCAATCAGGGTTTAGGCCTGCCTGGGCATCCAATCAGGGTTTAGGCCTGGGCATAGCTCCATTACAGCAACCACTTTAGTTATTAATGATCTTTGATCAATGCTTTAGACACTGAAATGAAATGTTGTGCTTTGTTTGTGGACCTGTCAAAAGCTTTTGATGCTGTTGATCATGCTATTTTATTGAATAAGTTGTCCTCGATAGACAGACACCTGATTGATGGGGTGAAGTCTGAATAAAGGTATAAAGGTGTACCACAGGGGTCGATCTTGGGACCTGTTCTCTTTACTATTTATATAAACACCATTGGTCTATCTATTAAAAATTGTACACGGATATACAGTGCATTCGGAAAGTATTCAGACCCCTTGACTTTTTACACATTTTGTTATGTTTCATCCTTGTTCTAAAATGTGTTTTTTTCCCCCTCGTCAATCTACACGCAATACCCCAAAGTGAAAACAGGATTTTAGAAATTTCAGCAAATATATATATACACATACATACACACACACACTGCTCAAAAAAATAAAGGGAACACTTAAACAACACAATGTAACTCCAAGTCAATCACACTTTTGTGAAATCAAACTGTCCACTTAGGAAGCAACAATGATTGACAATACATTTCACATGCTGTTGTGCAAATGGAATAGACAACAGGTGGAAATTATAGGCAATTAGCAAGACACCCCCAATAAAGGAGTGTTCTGCAGGTGACCCCAGACCACTTCTCAGTTCCTATGCTTCCTGGCTGATGTTTTGGTCACTTTTGAATGCTGGCGGTGCTTTCACTCTAGTGGTAGCATGAGACGGAGTCTACAACCCACACAAGTGGCTCAGGTAGTGCAGCTCATCCAGGATGGCACATCAATGCAAGCTGTGGCAAGAAGGTATGCTATGTCTGTCAGCGTAGTGTCCAGAGCATGGAGGCGCTACCAGGAGACAGGCCAGTACATCAGGAGACGTGGAGGAGGCCATAGGAGGGCAACAACCCAGCAGCAGGACCGCTACCTCCACCTTTGTGCAAGGAGGAGCAGGAGGAGCACTGCCAGAGCCCTGCAAAATGACCTCGAGCAGGCCACAAATGTGCATGTGTCTGCTAAATGGTCAGAAACAGACTCCATGAGGGTGGTATGAGGGCCCGACGTCCACAGGTGGGGGTTGTGCTTACAGCCCAACACCGTGCAGGACGTTTGGCATTTGCCAGAGAACACCAAGATTGGCAAATTCACCACTGGCGCCCTGTGCTCTTCACAGATGAAAGCAGGTTCACACTGAGCACGTGACAGACGTGACAGAGTCTGGAGACGCCGTGGAGAACGTTCTGCTGCCTGCAACATCCTCCAGCATGACCGGTTTGGCGGTGGGTCAGTCATGGTGTGGGGTGGCATTTCTTTGGGGGGCCGCACAGCCCTCCATGTGCTCGCCAGAGGTAGCCTGACTGCCATTAGGTACCGAGATGAGATCCTCAGACCCCTTGTGAGACCATATGCTGGTGCGGTTGGCCCTGGGTTCCTCCTAATGCAAGACAATGCTAGACCTCATGTGGCTGGAGTGTGTCAGCAGTTCCTGCAAGAGGAAGGCATTGATGCTATGGACTGGCCCGCCCGTTCCCCAGACCTGAATCCAATTGAGCACATCTGGGACATCATGTCTCGCTCCATCCACCAACGCCACGTTGCACCACAGACTGTCCAGGAGTTGGCGGATGCTTTAGTCCAGGTCTAGGAGGAGATCCCTCAGGAGACCATCCGTCACCTCATCAGGAGCATGCCCAGGTATTGTAGGGAGGTCATACAGGCACATGGAGGCCACACACACTACTGAGCCTCATTTTGACTTGTTTTAAGGACATTACATCAAAGTTGGATCAGCCTGTAGTGTGGTTTTCCACTTTAATTTTGAGTGTGACTCCAAATCCAGACCTTCATGGGTTGATAAATTGGATTTCCATTGATTATTTTTGTGTGATTTTGTTGTCAGCACATTCAACTATGTAAAGAAAAAAGTATTTAATAAGATTATTTCATTCATTCAGATCTAGGATGTGTTGTTTAAGTGTTCCCTTTATTTTTTTGAGCAGTATATATTTTTTATTTTATTATTATTTTATTTGAAAAAAAATGTATTGCTTATTTACATGAGTATTCAGACCCTTTGCTATGAGACTCGAAATTGAGCTCAGGTCCATCCTGTTTCTATCCTTGAGATGTTTCTACCACTTGATGGGAGTCCACCAGTGGGAAATTCAATTGATTGGACATGATTTGGAAAGGCTCACACCTGTCTATATAATGTCCCAGTTGAGAGTACATGTCAGAGAAAAAAAACAAGCCATGAGGTCGAAAGAATTGTCTGTAGAGCTCCGAGACAGGATTGTATCGAAGTGGTGGCAGCCTCATGCTGTGGGGATATTTTTCAGCGGCAGGGACTGGGAGACTAGTCAGGATCGAGGGAAAGATGGAGAACAGAGCAGAGAGATCTTTGATGAAAACCTGCTCCAGAGCGCTCAGGACCTCAGACTGGGGCGAAGGTTCACCTTCCAACAGGACAACGACCATAAGCACACAGCCAAGACAACGCAGGAGTGGCTTCGGGACAAGTCTCTGATTGTACTTGAATGGCCCAGCCAGAGCCCGGACTTGAACCTGATCGAATATCTCTGGAGAGACCTGAAAATAGCTGTGCAGCAACGCTCCCCATCCAACACAACAGAGCTTGAGAGGATCTGCAGAGAAGAATGGAACAAACTCCCAAAATACAGGCCAAGCTTGTAGTGTCATACCCAAGAAGACTCGAGGCTGTAATCGCTGCCAAACGTGCTTCAACAAAGTACTGAGTAAAGGGTCTGAATACTTACAGTACCAGTCAAAAGTTTGGACACACCTGCTCATTCCAGGGTTTTTCTATATTTACTATTTTCTACATTGTAGAATAATAGTGAAGACATCAACTATGAAATAACACATATAATCATGTAGTAACCCCAAAACGTTTTAAACAGTTTTGATATAGGTTAGGATATATATATATATTATATATATATCCTAACTGGCTTTTTAGCCCCAGTGATCAGCTGCAGTCAGAATGAGTAAATGCTACTGTCTGTTAGACAGCTTGTTAATGGTTGTTTAACATTTGCCTTCTCTGTGTTAAACACATCCAAGTCAAACCAGACCTACTGTATCTTTACTATACAGGGTCAAACTAAACTGTCAAGCTATCCTCACAGTCTGTCCAGCAGAGCTACAGCTTTTACAAGTTTGTTCACTTCCTAAAGAGGAAATGCTCTCAAGCGGATTGTCAGATATCAAGTGAAGTTAACCAGATGTTGTAAGAACACCCCAGCATTTCTTATCTCACTTTATCCGACTGAAAAACCTACAAAGTAATAATACAAGTTCGAACGTCCCTTTTAGCCGCGTTTTCAGACTACTTGAGCAATTTGACTTGCGTTCATGACATCATGTTGCCAATAGAGCCGTGACCAAGTCATCTATGATCATTGGTAATAATACATAAGTAATTACACAATACTTAAGTTTACATCCAGTTATGCAACAATTGCTTTTCTGTGCTAACATCGATGCTATTTTCTGTTAAACATAACTTGAGGAATAAACAGAACAAACAGTAATATTCTACCAAATATGATGGAAACCTGGGACTATAAACACAACACCAAAGAAAGTTTGGAAATAGAATGTCCAACAGTATAAATAGAAGACAACTAGTTCTAGAACCAAAGGTGTTTCGGAACTGACTCAAGAATCCCCTTTGGGCCATGCCATTGACCTGTAACCATATCCTAAACAGAAAAGATCTATTTTCGAGCACAACTTAATACTGGCAATTCACATCTGTAACATTTCCCCCACACTGTGGGCGGTTTCCATCAACCTTTAGCTGCCACTGACGCATCATCCTTGCCTATTGAGTTCCTCTCTGAAGTTTTTCATTTCAAAGTCAAACCTTGCACGGCATGCTCACTCACCCACAGCCCAGCAGCCAGCTCTCAATCTTTCCTGCTGAGCATCCTGTGGAAACAGTAGATATAGAACAATCTGGGTGAGCATTCAGCATTAAGACAATTAACACTTCGTACATTTTTTTTTGCTCTGTTTTGGTCGCAAAGCTGTGATGCATCATGCAGTGGCCAGCCGCCCACATATTGTGACATAAATATAACAGACTAAACAGACTAAACAGAGTTGCTGTTAAGGAACTTTAGCCCCCTGGCTGTTGTTGTTCAATAGATATTATACAGTAATGCATCAATGTCGCAGCGGTCAAAGGCACTGCATCTCAGTGCAAGAGGCGTCGCTACAGTCCCTGGTTCGAATCCAGGCTGGATTACATCCGGCCGTGATTTGGAGTCCCATAGGGCAGCACACAATTGGCACAGCGTCGTCCGGGTTTGGCTGGGGTAGACCGTCATTGTAAATAACTGACGTGCATAGTTAAGTAAAGGTAACTTATTTATTTTTTAAATGTCACTCAAAATGTAAACTCTTTATCAAACTACCAAATTAAGAACTGACCATCTGAGAAGACATCATCCTCTGATGCAGACTGGTGTGGAACAGATAGGTGGGTGGATGGAGGTCCCTGTGGATCTTGTTCTTTCAGGGTTGGCCACTGGCGACCGGTCTGGAACCAGGCCTGACGCCTGGTTGTAGAAGACGGACTCTCCATCAGATGGTGGAGGGGGCGGGGGGGCTGCATGGGGACAACAAAAAGAGACACTGTTTTACAATATGCATAACTCACTCAACAACTCACCAATTAATTGAATAGCCTACTTCAATAATGATTAACTGGTAGATACCCAAACAATGAAGTTAGTATTATACAATTTCATCAATAGATTTATATTGACATAATACTAGACATTTCCAAACCATGACCAGCTTAATGACATTTTCTGTGAAGCTACTGGTGCCTACAAGGCATTTCAAGCAGGAACACATATTCCCTGATGAATAATCTAGTACAGTTGATTTGAAGTGGTTGGAATAGTAAAGTATCACATGATTGGAATGAATAGTTGCTATTTCAAAAAATAATTGACACCACACACTCACTCAAATCAATCTATAATTAGATAGAGTTTATTAATTCGACCAAAACGAGCACACATAAAACAAGCCATACATACACATTAGTGAAATCATAGAGGATAACACAATAAAGTCTGGGACTTATTCCATTGTGATTGTCACATCTACTCCCACTCCGGTGCTCGACGTCGCCGGTCTACTAACCACCGGTCCTGGCAACCCATCATTACGCACACCTGGCAACCCATCATTACGCACACACCTGGCAACCCATCATTACATAATACACCTGGCAACCCATCATTACGCACACCTGGCAACCCATCATTACGCACACCTGGCAATCCATCATTACGCAACACCTGGCAACCCATCATTATGCAACACCTGGCAACCCATCATTACGCAACACCTGGCAACTTACTCACACCTGGCAACCCATCATTATGCAACACCTGGCAACCCATCATTATGCAACACCTGGCAACCCATCATTACGCAACACCTGGCAACCCATCATTACGCCTACCTGGCAACCCATCATTACGCACACCTGGCAACCCATCATTACGCACACCTGGCAACCCATCATTACGCACACCTGGCAACCCATCATTACGCAACACCTGGCAACCCATCATTACGCAACACCTGGCAACCCATCATTACGCACACCTGGCAACCCATCATTACGCACACCTGGCAACCCATCATTACGCACACCTGGCAACCCATCATTACGCAACACCTGGCAACCCATCATTACGCCCACCTGGCAACCCATCATTACGCCCACCTGGCAACCCATCATTACGCCCACCTGGCAACCCATCATTACGCCCACCTGGCAACCCATCATTACGCAACACCTGGCAACCCATCATTACGCAACACCTGGCAACCCATCATTACGCAACACCTGGCAACCCATCATTAAGCACACCTGGCAACCCATCATTACTCACACCTGGCAACCCATCACTCCCTGATTACTTCCCCTTTATCTAACACTCTGTTGTATCACTTGTTAGGTAGTATTGTTTCCTGTTTCTCCATGTTTAGACCCTACATCTGTTTTTGTATTCACACCAATGTTCGTTCTGATTAAACTCACCGACTGCACCTGCTTCCTGACTCCCTCTGTCTCCGTTACAGTGATCCTCTTCAGACAAGATGGCTAGGCAAGATCCACACGATTGAACACAGTATGGCCGCGTTATAACACAACATGAAAAACAAAGAAGAAGAACATCCATCTCATCATTGCATTTACGTCGTAGGTGACGTTCACATGGGAAAATATGACATGACATCAAACATATTTTTTCTGTATTTTTTAAAGCTGCCCAGAGAGGACATTGTTTTAATGGTCAGAGGCAACTCCTTCCACTCTGAGGCTCCAGTATATGAGACAGTATCTTTCACAGCATTACTCCTGAACCTGAAAAACACACAATGCGCAACATGTGTTCTGTTGCTGTGGTTGTGTGAATCCTTAACATGGGGAAAGTAACCAGTTAGATATCTGGGTGCAGAACCATAAATATTCCTGTAAACAAAACCCAGTCTAATCTGGGACACCCTAATTAAACCAAACCCAGTCTAATCTGGGACACCTAATTAACCAAACCCAGTCTAATCTGGGACACCCTAATTAACCAAACCCAGTCTAATCTGGGACACCTAATTAACCAAACCCAGTCTAATCTGGGACACCCTAATTAATCCAGACCCAGTCTAATCTTTGACACCCTAATTAATCCAGACCATGTCTAATCTGGGACACCCTAATTAACCAAACCCAGTCTAATCTGGGACACCCTAATTAAACCAAACCCAGTCTAATCTGGGACACCCTAATTAGACTGGGTTTGGTTTAATTAGGGTGTCCCAGATAAAACTGGGTTTGGTTTGATTAGGGTGTCCCAGATTAGACTGGGTTTGGTTAATTAGGGTGTCCCAGATAAGACTGGGTTTGGTTAATTAGGGTGTCCCAGATTAGACATGGTCTGGATTAATTAGGGTGTCCCAGATTAGACATGGTCTGGATTAATTAGGGTGTCCCAGATTAGACTGGGTTTGGTTTAATTAGGGTGTCCCAGATTAGACTGGGTTTGGTTAATTAGGGTGTCCCAGATTAGACTGGTTTGGATTAATTAGGGTGTCCCAGATTAGATTGGTTAAATCTGGGACACCCTCATTAATCCAGACCATGTCTAATCTGGGACACCCTAGCCTCAACAGGCAGCCAGTTGAGTTCCTGAAAGCAGCTCCTGCCTATGTGAGTACGTGGACTCACCTTCAATACTACCCTGATCAGCTTATTCTGGGCTATCTGGAGCGTCGCCTTCAGAAAATTAGATAAGACCCCAAACCAGGAAGTACTAGAGTAGTCAAAATGGCATTGAATGAGGGTAGTGGCTAGCACTCTCATGGAGTCCTTATCAAGCAGCTTGGACTTTTTAGCCAAAACTTGGTGCTGGCATTAACCTTCCCTAGCACTTCAGTGGCCATGCTCACACCCCCAAGCTTCCATCATGGATGCTTCCTAGGTAGCTAACAGAGGTTTTAGTAGTCAGCACCTCACCTCCTAACTACATTTTTACATTTTAGTCATTTAGCAGACACTCTTACCCAGAGCAACTTACAGTAGTGAATGCATACATTTCATACATTTTTTCTCTCTCCGTATTGGTCCCCCGTGGGAATCAAACCCACAACCCTGGCATTGCAAACACCATGCTCTACCAACTGAGCCACACGGGACCATACTCCGATTTCAGAGGACCTACACAATTTAGGTCTGGACCCAAAAATAACTGCCTCAGTTTTCCCTACAGTAAGTGCAGAGATAGTTTATTATATCCAAGATCATTATATCCAAGCCATTTGCTAACGTTAGTAAGCTCTGTGCTTACTCTCCAATATAGTTTTATTTTTATGAGACACCAGAAGTGTAGAGTCATCCGCAATAAAGGAGAGCAACAACAAGCCTCTTTCCTATTGTTTATATACAGTAAAAACCGTAGAGGCCCAGACACACTCCCCTGCAGAACGCCACCACTTTACCACTAACCTCTACCACTTGCTCCCTACCTGACAAGTAGGACTTTACCCAGCCTCGAGGGATACTGCTTAACCCCAGTGCCTCCAGTTTGGAGATTAGGAGACAGTGGTTAACTGTATCAAAAGGCCTTCTGTAGGTCAAGCAGTACCATTCCACACAGATTTCCCTCATCGATCTCTTTCCTGATGAAGTCAGTCAAGTAAAGTAGACATGAATCAGAGGAGTATGTTTTTCTAAAACCCGACTGATAATCAGACATTAGACCCTGTTTGTTGACATATTCATACATTTGCTCATGTAAAACTCTCTCCAGGATCTTTGATGTTATACTGAGTATAGATACAGGCCTGTAATTCCCAGGGTCAGATTGTATCCCTTTTTTATACAGAGGAAAAGGGGGATACCTAGTCAGTTGTACAACTGAATACATTCAAATTAAATGTGTCTTCCGCATTTAACCCAAAACCTCTGAATCAGAGAGGTGCGGGTTGAACTTTATCTTGTTTCATGCCCTTAGGAAAGATGCATTGTTGAAGAGAGAGAGATGAACGATATGCATAATACAAGGAAAAACAGAACAAAACATTGATAATCATCATAATAGTCACAAACTCACAAAATGTTTGCAATGATGTTAATGTTGACCAGAGCTGAAAAATCATAGGCCACATGACAATCACAGAAGTTCCCTCTTGAGAAAAAAGTGAGTTATTATATTCTATAGCCTAACAACTGCCAATATTGGTAGAAATCTTTCAGTGCACATCGTCAGTCTAACGTAAAACGTTATAAAACTTTCTTGCACTGGCTATTTGCTCAAGCAAAAACAAGGACATATTTAGAAAACATGGTCGAAAAACAAACCGCATGCAGATGCTGACACCAAACTACAGTATTTCAAGGACAAAAAAAAAAGTTTTAAAAAAAGAAGCAAATCTTCCATTCCAAGCCTACCTTCACTGAAACACCGCAGGTTTCAATTCTGGTTTGTCACACTGCGCTCACCGGTCTCGAGTTGCATCTTGTTGTCAGAATAGCACTGCATATTTCATCCAGGTTTTCTTCTGTTTTTCAGATGACAATTTGCTGAAACGGTTCATCCTGGATAAATGTTTCAACCTTTATCAACACAAAGTCTAGGCTACATGTTCGCGCCTCTCTTTCTCAACCAATGTGTATAATATATACATCATTTCTGTCAACTCCTCTGACTGTCTCTATACGCGCAAATACAATACAAGGAAGGTAGAAAAGGAAGTTCGTGCGGCTTCAAATGAAGAAGAAAAAAGAGCGTGTGAAACACTTGTGACACACATCCTCCCTGCGTATCAGACGCCAAAAAAACACTGTAGGCTAATAAAGAAGAGCTCACAGTATAGCCCCGTTTATAACTGGTGCTAACTCGCGCCCTTTGTCCTGATCATTTCCACATTCTGATTGTACTTGATTAGATAGTGATTGGATCATATTGAGATCAGATTACGAAACGTACGTGTTAACACAAGGTGTAAACGAGGCTAGTGATTGTGACGTGCACAGGTTATCTAGTATGTACTGTATCCCTTCAAGTTCTATTCCTTGAAATTACTAACAACTTGGTAAAAAATATTTTTTATTATAGGGAATCTACAGGTAACTGCCAAAATAATTGAAACACTTGAGTAAATGATGGATAAAAAGTATATTGAAAGCAGGTGCTTCCACACAAGTGTACCTCCTGAGTTCATGATGCAATTAACATCCATCATGCTTAGGGTCATGTATAAAAATGTGCAGGCCATTATTTTGGTTACCATGGCTATGCCTCCATAGGATGACGATGCCTCCCATCCACATGGCACGAGTGGTCACGGAATGGTTTGATGAGCATGACAACAATGTAAACCATATGCCAAGGTATCTCAAGTCACCAGATCTCAACCCAATTGAAAACAACGTTTTCCACCAACATCAACAAAACTCCAATAGATGGAATTTCTCACGGAAGAATGGTGTCGCATCCCTCCAATAGAGTTCCAGACAACTGGAGAATCTATGCCAAGGTGCATTGAAGCTGTTCTGATTGGTGTTGGTGTTTTCTTTATTTTGGCAGTTACCTGTATAATAGCAACACTATTTTAAAGATTTTCAAACAAGATTGAAATATAGGCTACCTGGGACCATGATCTTTCAAACCGTAGTCATATTTGTATTTATTTATTTATTGTTTCATATTAAAATCAATTCCCTACAGTAGGGTTAGGCATAGATGCAGATGGGCTGTGATGTGATGACAGGTGTTCTGTTATACTTGGGAGGTTGGTTCCACAAAGAAAACATATGGCCTTTATTAAAACCTATTTATAACCTAAATATTATTGTCAATATCCACTGTGAGGATATCAAAAAATGGCTACTAAAAACAACATCTATGTGCTTCTGGATATCTACAAGATGGGCTTGGAGGAGAACAGTTGGGGATGTAGTACCACTGAGCGATGGATTGGGGGTGGAGTGTGGACTGGAGGGGGTAGTCCACTTCGATGAGAGGGCGGAGGGTGTGTGGCTGTCCTGCATTGGCAACTCCACACTTCCATCCTAAGGGGACTGAAATGTTTACCCCGGCCACATGTGTTCCACGGACACCCCCTCACACATAAAAACCCTCCCACCCACGACAAAATCTCCTCCCAGCGCTATCAAAACGAGTCCCTGTACATTGAAGGGTCTCTCCACCCACCCTGGTCCCAGCCCTCCCCTTGCACGTTCCCAAGCCCACACTGTTATCCAGGCAGGGAGTGGCCAGCGGAAAAAGTTTAGCCCCATCTGTTGCTGAGTGATTTCTAAACCTCCCTCCTGTATTTGCATTATGTTGTAAAGGATGTATGAAACATTGTATGATATCTTTCGTTGTGAATGTGGCCTATTTTTGTTACTGTTGGGCTCGTCAACAACAATTTATTTAGGTCATGTTTGTCAATGGCGCCTTTTCCGCCAAAAACACTCTAGTCAACGTAACCGCTAAAAGGTACAACCTACCATTTGTTGACCCCACCCAAATACCCGCCCATAGCCACATCCCCATTGGTCAGCTCTTCCCATTTTAGAATAACTACAATTCTCATTGGGTAGCGGTTGGTGTCACTCATACATGGGGTGCACTTGATTCAAGTTGCACGGTGTGGCATGCAAGCACTCCGGGAGCAAAATTACAGTCGTTCCACAGGTTTTTCTTAGCGCACAAATGTACAAGCCGATGTAGCTCAGTTACTAAATCAAGCTCACACTGCTCAACGTAGAAAAACCCCCGCGAGGGAGTCGTAGTTATGAAAGAAAACAGCATTTTCATTGGCCCACAACAACACAATTCGACATCTGATTGGATAATATTTTTTCCCTTCTTTTTCTCCTTCGTAGGCAAAACCATCATGTTTGGTTGATGAGCAAAAAAAAAGTTGATGTCAACCTGAAAGAAGCCCGAGAAACTCCTCCCGTCTCGAAATTATGAGTGGTAGGTGAACTTTTTTTCCTTCTTCCCCCATTTCAGAAGTAGCTACAGTAGTTTCTAAAAGTCTATGAAGCTAACTAATAGTAGGTGATTGTTAATGGAGCAGATAAAACTAGGCAAATCTGAAATTACAAAGGTCTCAAAACTCTTCAGCTATTTAGTCCTACATTTGATAACCATTTATTGAATCTTAGCTAACGTTAACGAGCTAATGGTTAGCCAGTCACTTAGGATGAAAAGTCGAATGAGGTAGCTAGCTAGCTGGCTAAATTAGCTAACAACTAGATAAGGTTGGAAAACATGCATTTGTTAGCCTAATTTACAACTCCTCGAATATCATGTCATTAGCTAGTCAGTCAGCTAACGTTAGTTAGCTCTTGTGGTTGTGTAATTAAGACCCACTAATCGTTCCCATGCTATGAGCTAGCTATTTTAGCTACTTTCTTTAGCCAAGTTAGCAGCTGTTTTACGGATGTTTTGAAAAACGTACATAACTAGTTTGCTAGTTCGTGGTATTAGCAGTGTTTTTATCTAATTAAAGTATCAAAGTCGTGTCAGCTGTACTATCTAGCTTGCTTGTTTAACTGCCAACTAATATCAGGAAAGCTAGCTACTGTTAGCAGCTAATCCATTTGCAACGTTACATTTACAGACCAACAGGATGAAATGGCCGCGATGGTGGAAAGCGGTGGAGGCTTCCTTCAAAAGCGAAACACAAATACCGGACAAGTATGATTGCCAGTCAAATAACATTACACATTCCCAGATAACGTGCATTCAATGTATTCCTCTGATGTTTGCTAGAGACGTCACCCCTTTACCCCCCCTCCTCCATGACATCTAACGTTAACTAGCTAGAAAAGTAGCAAGCATTGAGACATTGTTAGCTAGCTAGCTATGGATAAATGCGTAGCTTAACTGTGGTCAGTGGTGGGAATTGGTTTTTGATCAGTGTTGTTGATTTTTCTCACAAGCACATGTCACTTGGGGTGGGGATATAGGCAGTCGTAGAGGTGGAAGATCCCACACGGGGAGTTCCTGCCAGCCCCGTACAGCCAACTCGCACAGCCCATTTTGGCTGGCGTCGGAGGGGGGTGGCTTCGGCTGAGTGAGCTAGTTTATAGGGCAAGATAAAGGTGTGGGTGGGTTGGGGGAGGGGAAGTTTAGCCCGCCGCTGCTCTTGAAGAAAAATGTGATCCCACCCATTTGCCACTGGCGATAGGCCATTTCCTCTCCCTTGGTTCGCCCTCTCACTCATGCCTGCTGCAGCACATACGCTGGAATGCTGTGTGTACTGTCACATTTCACTGTAGGTGTGATGTTAAAACCAAGGCAATTGTGACAAGAATTTGACATTATTATGTTAATTATTGTTTTTTTTCTTTCACTGTGGTTTAATTTGTTTTAATTTAACCCTTTCAGACTAGATTTGGTTTCTCTTATGAACACTTTGAAAAGCAGATCACAGGGTCACATCAAACAGAACCCCATTGGTAAAGTTTTGTGAGCTATTGTGATGCTGTATCTTATTTATTGATTAGATCCCCATTTAGATGTTGCATATGTAGGAGCTACTCTTCCTGTGAACAATTTGTTGAGTTTGTATACTGTACTAGTAGCTTCACAACAAAAATCCAACGTATTTTTATTGCAGGACTCCCAGCAGCCCTCTCCTTTAGCTCTGTTGGCAGCGACCTGTAGTAGAATCGACACCCCGGGCGAGAGTGACTCTGGCTCCGAACAACAGTTAGACCTAAGCCAAGCCCAGCTGACCCAGACAGCCAATGGGAGCTGGCAGATCATCCCGGTCAGTCTCGGTAGCTCCAGTGGTTCCAACACCATCACTACTGACACCACTGGCATGGTCATGACCGCGGGCGACTCAGGGAAGAACAGGGGGCAGCAGGTGTTGACATCGGTCTCTAGTGGGCACCAGGGACAGCAGCAGTATGTGCTGTCCTCAGCTCCTTCTCTACAGGGCCAGCAGGTCCTCACCATGTCTGGGGGCCAGGTTGTGTCCATGCCAAACATCCATTACCAGGTGATCCCTCAGTTCCAGACGGTGGATGGCCAGCATCTACAGTTTGCCCAGGCAGGGGTGCAGCAGGACCCTAATGCAGCTGGGGCCGGACAGTTCCAGCTAGTCTCCTCGCCTAACGGGGGTCAGCAGCTGGTTAGAGCAGGGAGTGGAGGAAATATCCTAACCATGCCCGCCGGGCTCCTACAGCAAGCCATCCCACTACAGAACCTAGGTCTGGGTAACAGCGTCCTGCAGAACAACCAGGGACAGTTCCAGTTGGCTAATATGCCTGGGCTCCTAAATGGCAATATCACCCTCCTTCCGGTCAGTGCAGCTAGTGGCTCTGAAGGAGACGGAGGCTCTAACCAGCAGCTGATGCAGCAGGTAGTGTCAACCTCTGGCACGTACTACACCAACTCAACTACCACCACCACTCAGACAGGCACCTCGTATGGAGGCATGACACAGCAGACTCAGAGCACCAACGGCTTCCAGAACTCTGGTGGCGGGATCCCCATTCAGCCAGATAACAGAGATCAGCTGCAGCAGATCCTCATTCAACCCCAGCAGCTCATCCAAGGAGGGACCTCCCTGCAGACAATCTCAGCCGGGGGACAGGTGTTCGCGACCCCAACGCTTACCCAGGATGCCCTGCAGAACCTGCAAATTCAGACCATCCCCAACACCTCTCCTATCCTGCTGAGGACCGTCGGGCTCAACGGACAGGTGAGCTAGAATGAGTTCTACTCAAGCTTTTCGGAATGTATTTGTTGATTGGTGCTAGCGCCCTAGTTACAGGCTCTGACTACGTTATTATAAGATGATAATCAGTTCTCAGGTATAACCCTTGGCCCTATAGCTTACATTTTACATTTAGCACATTGGTTCTCAACCTTTTTCCTTTACTGTACCACCAACTGAATATTGCTCTGTCTGGAGTACCCCTGAAGTACCCCCTCCTGCAGTTTACCAGTAGGCCTATGGTCTCATGAGTCTTATCATAGTACCCCACAGAGTAGTCTATGTGGATAGACCAGGTACCCCCGGGGGGGGGGGGGGGTCATAGTACCCCATGTGGATAGGCCAGGTACCCCCGGGGGGGTCATAGTACCCCATGTGGATAGGCCAGGTACCCCTGGGGGGGTCATAGTACCCCATGTGGATAGTCCAGGTACCCCCAGAGGGGTCATAGTACCCCATGTGGATAGTCCAGGTACGTGGTAACCCTGGTTGGGAACCACTGACTTACAGACACCTCTGTCTTTCTCCTATGATCCAATGTACCAATGATCTCTGTGCAGATGATGTATGATGTTTTAATTTCTGAATAATTGTGATGAAGGAAACCACTGATGCCAGAGAGAAAACAAAAAGGGGGAAAACATGAAGAAATGTAAACTCATCTCAGTCCAACAAAATGGAAAATATTACTTACCGTAATTTCCGGACTATTGAGCGCACCTGAATATAATATAAAAAAGTAGGGGCTTATAGTCCGGAAATTACGGTAAATGTGCCCGTTCCTAATCGATCAATAGGGACTTCCTCGATCTGCTAATCAATTCCTCTACCTCATCCCTCCAGGTGAGCTGGCAGACCCTCCAGCTGCAGAGCCCAGCGGGGACCCAGATCACCCTGGCCCCCATGCAGGGTCTCTCTCAGCTGGGCCAAGCCCAGGGAGGTACCATGCAACTCCCTGGCCTGCACACCATCAACCTCAACACACTGCAGAACTCAGGTTTACAGATGCACCAGCTACAAGGAGTCCCCATCACCATCTCTAACACAGCTGGTACGTGTTCTGCTGAGGACCGAATTCACACTTATCCTATTGAATTTGTCTTTTACAACAGCTCATAGAAACGCATTGAGTAACGCGTTCATAAATGGGGAAAAAAGGACAGGTATTAATAAAGGTTTTGAAGTGTCTGTACTATGTCTAGGAGATAATTTTTTGGGGGGGACCCAAAATTACCTCCATACTTGTGTTTGTATGGGTCCTTCAGACGAGTCTCGTGACACTTGTGTAGGTCGTAGAGCAAGATGGAGACCACCATCGTGTTCGCCAGAGTCTCTTTCCATTGATTGGTCATAATAGTTTGATGCCAAACCGTTCAGACGCGAAAGGCCGACCTAGACGGATACGGTGGATTGAGACGCAGCCCATATCTTAAACTCCAGCAAAAATCGGTCAGTTTATTTGTTTTAATGTTACTTAGCTTGACACACGGGTGGTCACGGTTGTAGACTTACCCATATCTGCACTTTAATTGTTGTCACCAGAAAGGTTTTCATTACAGTTGGTTGGTTTTGAATTATTTGATGTCAACAAACAAATGTAGCTTGATGCCTGGAATGCAAAGTAGTGCTAAGTAAGCCAACTGGTTTGCCTTGTTCACGCTACATGGTGCCAGTATCTGCATGGTGTGTGTTCAGAGTAACAGACCATTGGTGTGCATTGACTAAGCATTTCCTTTACTCCTCTGTGGGTCAGTGACAATCATCTGGTAAGAGGTTTGTCTGGTCCGGCAGTCAGCTGGAGTAGGGGAGGGGTGTGACCACCCCACCCACCCTGTCGGTGTCTTATCAAAGCCCCCACACACACACACACACACACATTAGGTGGGTGTGTCCAACTTTGCCCTGTTCCTACCAGCATTTACATTTTATGGCTTGGCTCTAGTTTTTCTCTGTCCTGAAATTAGACTTGAAATTCAACATGGATTTCCCAATGTCTAAACCTGACTATACTGGTTGGACTTGTAGTTTAATTTGGGTAGGATAATAATATGTTTAAACTGGTTTAGTCTCCACAGTACAATGACAGAATAATAATCAGCTGCTATTGTATTTGGTCTGTTGACTGTCAAGCGGTTCTCTTTATGCTAAGCGGGTTCTCTTTATGCTAAGCGGGTTCTCTTTATGCTAAGCGGGTTCTCTTTATGCTAAGCGGGTTCTCTTTATGCTGAGCGGGTTCTCTTTATGCTGAGCGGGTTCTCTTTATGCTGAGCGGGTTCTCTTTATGCTGAGCGGGTTCTCTTTATGCTAAGCGGGTTCTCTTTGTGCTGAGCGCGTTCTCTTTGTGCTGAGCGCGTTCTCTTTGTGCTGAGCGGTTCTCTTTGTGCTGAGCGGTTCTCTTTGTGCTGAGCGGTTCTCTTTGTGCTGAGCGGTTCTCTTTGTGCTGAGCGGTTCTCTTTGTGCTAAGCGGTTCTCTTTGTGCTAAGCGGTTCTCTTTGTGCTAAGCAGTTCTCTGCACCGGATAGAACATCTGCTAAACTGTGTACGTGACCAATGAAATTTGATTTTACTTGGTGATTTTGTATCTGTAATGCCCAATGGTTCTAGATACACACCTAAACCAATTGATTTGTCACAGTAAGCTTTCATGAACGGGAAGGCCAATGATGTTTGTAAACACTGAATATACTGTATGTCTATTGTAAAGGCTGAAGTTCCTGTTTATTCCTCTACAGGAGACCAGGGTTTGCAGACAGCGGGGGACAGTCTGGATGACGGCACAGTGATGGAGGAGGGAGACACATCCCCTCAGCCTCAGAACCGCCGGACACGCAGGGAAGCTTGCACCTGTCCCTTCTGTAAGGACGGAGAGGCACGGTATGTAACATCTGAGTCTAAGCTGGGTTCCTTCTGTAAGGACGGAGAGACACGGAGGTAACATCTGAGTCTGTCAACACTACTACATTATCGGGAAACGTGAAGAGCTGGGTCAAATGTTGGTTTTATTACCCAGAAGCCTTTCTGTTGATTTTATGATGATGTAGCCAGGAACCAGGTTATATGGTTATAACCAGGTTTCAGGAAGAACCACTGGCCCTATTGCTTATGACTCATTTGCAGATACTTCTGTCTTTCTCCTATTGGTCCCAACGTAACAATGACCACTGTGCAGATTAGATTTTAATTTAGGAATAATCCTGATGAATAAAAAATGCTGATGCCAGAGAGGGGGGAAAAATATAGAAAATAATAACAATGCAACCACATCAAATAGCCTAACAGCAAAATGACTATCAGTTCCCCCTTTTTCCTGTTCAGAGATCCCAATAAGAAGAAGCAGCATATCTGTCACATGCCAGGTTGTGGAAAGGTGTACGGTAAGACATCTCACCTGAGAGCTCACCTTCGCTGGCACACTGGAGAACGACCCTTCGTCTGCAGCTGGTCCTTCTGTGGGAAGAAATTCACTCGCTCAGACGAACTGCAACGTCACAAGAGGACACACACAGGTGAGCCGGCCAAGCCGATTTTAAAATACATCTTTATTGATCCGTTATACAGAGACGATAGATGGGTTGGTTGTTTAGCAACAAAACCGACATGCGCAACTATGGAGCAAAACAGACGGGGTTGGCTTCGATTGTTGACAACATGTCAACTATATATTTCATCTCCAATGTTTATTGAAAACAAAATGAAGTTGCACAATGAGCACTTTTCTCTCTAATACGTCGTTACAATTGTTGGCTAGCTAGCTAATTTGATCTATATTAGCTGTGACATCCATCAGAACACCTCAAAACAAGACATGGTATCAAGAACAAGGTCAAACTAGCTGAAACCAGTCACTTAGGATTCCCCACATGGCAGTTTCTTGTCATTGTTGCTCGCTATCTGACCATCCAGAATCACAACACAAGGCCTTCTGCCCCATTGAAGAGCCCGCATCATTTTCGTGACATTGTCAGCTAACCCGTCTATGGAAGTTGTCAATTTAGTGCTCACCGTACCCAGCCTCACCACACAAGACTGGTTTGGATATATCCCTGACCAATATGGCTTCCATTTTCACCCCATTCTGAGACTTTTGAGTTTGACACAGCCCCTCTAGTAATTTTAAAGCTGCAAAATGTCACTTTTGTGCGACCTGAACAATTTCACATAGAATTGTCAGTTATAGATCTGCGCTTTTTCTATGCTTCCTGTATCTTTTTACTTTCAGTTTTGTACACCAGCTTCAAACAGCTGAAAAATATATTTTTGGTTATGGAAAATATATTTCATGATGATAGAATGATTCTCTACACTAGACTTTCTTGTTTTGTCACACAAACTGAAATCAGGCAAACTATTAGAATCTTAGCAACCAGGAAATAATGGAGCGATTTCTGCATAGTGCATCTCTATGGTTTGTTCACTGTCACTGCTGACTAGGACAATGAGTTTTCCCTGACCTTGAGATCACTGGACGAGGAACAACTCTGGGCCCTAGTTACAGCCTCTGACTAGGTTATTATATGGTGATAACCAGGTCTCGGGAATAACCTTTGACCCTATTGCGTAACGATCTACATTTTCAGTCATTTACAGATACTTCTGTCTTTCTCCTATTGGTCCCAATGTTACAATGACCTCTGTGCAGATTAGGTATGTTTTTTATTTTCATTTCTGAATAATCATGATGAAAGAAACCACTGATGCCAGAGAGAGAGAATATAAAGTGAAAAAAAGAGAAGACAAATAAGGAGACATTTGTTCTGTTTTGAAGGAGACACTCTCCAGGTTACAAGATAATCACTACTAACCTGTAACCTCTTCATGCCGTCTAGGTGAGAAGAAGTTCACGTGTACGGAGTGTCCAAAGCGCTTCATGCGCAGCGACCACCTCTCCAAACACCTCAAGACCCACCTCAACAAGAAAGGAACAACCGGTGGCGCTGTGACCTCCGATAACTCCGCCCCTCAGTCGGGTGGAGGCGGAGCCGCAGATGGCAGAGCCGGGGGTGTGGTCAATGACCAGCACGCCCTCATCGCCATGGAGACACTGTCGCCCGAGGGCATCGCCCGATTGGCCAGCAGCGGCATCAACGTGATGCAGGTGGCTGACCTGCACTCCATCAACAGTAATGGATATTGATTACTGATTGGTTGATTGGATGTGGTGGTCAGGACAGTAGTGGAGCAGCGGACATTGATCTATAAGGGCTATATGTGTCTAGATTATTTCCAGTAAAACTAAGGGCTAATAATAGGAAGGGAGGGGAGAGCTCTGTTTAGATATTTTTGAGAGCTGAGACAGGATCCAGGGAGTCCCTGTCCCTTTAGATACACTGCTATGGTGCATTTCCACGACCTTACCATTTCATTGGCTGTGAGTCGGGTGGAGAGGAGTCTAGATGTTACCTACCTAGACGTGATCGATAATGGAAGGGAATGAATGGTACTACTACAGTGGTTATCATAGGTTGTCCGAACTTTAACACATTCACAAAGGCACCTTCTCTGGAACACAATACAAAATCCATCACTTCCAATCTCTATTTGTACAGAATGCAGATACACACTACTGCTACTCAGTCCAGTGCTCTGCTCACCTCCCTACTCCCTCCCCATGGCTAGGAGCCACCCCCCCTCTCAGGTCTCTTCTTGTCCAACCCCCCTCTGTGTATAGTACAGTATACACCAGGGATAACTTCAGTACTCCACTGTACTAGCTGGTTGAGTGTGTTGGGCCTCGCCTGGTCTCTCACACCTTCTCTCGTCTAGCCCAGTATCACTGTTGGTTCTTTCTCATTGGAGGCCAGTGTGGATGGGGGAGGGGCTTATCATTATTTGGTCACTAGTGACGTCTGGGGCCTGTTCAGGAGGATGTAACGTTACACAACGTTCAGATATGGTGTAGAACAGAAGTGATTGTGGGATAGAATAGGGAATCTGCTCTGTTCTTTCTATATTTGTATCTGTAGCGTTTGGCACGTTTCATGTCCCTGAATACAGCCCAGACCCAGGAGCATTAATCAGCAGGGGATGGAGGACACACTCTGGCACCCTATCACCTACATAGGGTCCTGGTCAAAAGTAGTGCACTAAATAGGGAATAGGGTGCCATTTTTGGACACAAATCTAAAATCGTCATGAAATATGTCCTTGTTTTTTGCCTTTTTATATGATTATTATATAGGTACACATTCAAGCCATCATGCTTTGATACATTTATCATAGCAAAAAAGAAAATTTGGGATAACTTTTTTTGTATGTACATATGTTTTTTTTCTCTTTTTTTTTTTCTTGTGTAAAGCTACGGAAATTCTTAGCATAGGAAGGATCAACTGAACTTTATATGGTTGCAAGAGATTGCCTTTCTGTTGTGAGTCTCTCATACACAATCAATCTTAAACTTCTATTATTATAAACTTTTATATAAATGTAGATTTTGTTTAAACTATTTCAAAAGTGTTCTGTCTATAGAATGAACTATGTATGTATTCAATACAGTCCAGTCCCAGTACATATTATTTACTTTGGTATATTTGTCAATTTGCTTCATACTCGAGTACTTTCTCTGATGCATTTGGATATCAAATTCTTCCTTGACTACTTTAACCATTTTTTTTTTTCGTCTTATTTCCAAATAATGCAAAAAATTAATTTCAGCTAAAACCAAAAATCCATATTCTGTTTAAGAGAACTGGAATGGAACCTTTCATCCTCAGTTCCAGACAGTCTGTCAATATAACCTGACTCTGGTCTTGGTTGTATTACAGCTTGGGTTTCTGTATTAGGGTTGCAAAATAACAGTAACATTCCCAGGTTTTAAAGAAATCTTGGTTGGGATTCCTGGATTTCCTGCTTATGCTTTTCCCTTTTCCAGGAATTTAACTTTTCTGGGAAAACCACATTTTACTGGCATTTTACAACCCTACTTCTGTAACAGCACTGGCCTGCATGTTTTGGAAGAAAGATGTATGATTTATTTCATAAAAGAACAGCGTCATAGGTCTCAAACAAAGCCAGGGTCTAACAAACTTGATCAAACGTTAAGATTGACCTCGTCACTATTTAATCCAGTCAGTTTCGGTAGTGTGGTCAGTCAGATGTTGTATTGCAGAAGACTGACTAGCTGGGATTCTAAAAGTGCGTCTCAAATGGCACCCTATTCCCTATGTAGTACTATGGGCCCTGGTTAATAGTAGTGCACTAAAGGGAACAGGGTGCCATTTTGGATACACCTTTGAAGGGTGTTACTTAACTCCCTATTGGTAGCTTGATCAACTACAAGTTGTGGGAAATGTATTTTCAGTATTTGATTTGTACTCCTATCCTTCCTCGCAATTTGGTTTTCAGACAAGTGCCCTTAACATGTTTTTATTTCATATAAAAAAAAAGGGAGTTGGTTTTGTTATTTTTGAATGTTATTACTACAAATGCCAACAGCTGGATTAAAAATTATGAATACAAGATGTGTGATCTGTTCTTTTAGATTTATGATCCTATTGACGGAGTTGGTCGAGCATGGCACTTGCAACGCCAGGTTTGTGGGTTTGGCGCCAACCATGCACACGTGACTTAAATCCCTTCGGATAAGTGTCTGCTAAATGGTATATTCTTTAAATCTGACGTCGTTTTGTCCGCCCCTTTGGCATCTTAGGAGAGTTGACTGGTGTTGTGTCAAGTCCTCAGTAAAGTGAACGACTAACATTCAAATATTCCGTTTTTAAATGTGACCTTAAAATAAATCTGGTTTTATTGACTAAACTCAGACACCGTCAAAAGTAATTTATTTAAAAAAAATCTGATTTTAAAAATCAAAAACAGCAATAGCAACAATGTTAGACACTATAGAACATAAACCTCATCTGGATAGGTGCCAGTCAAACCGCTGTCTTCCCAGACCAGTGATTTGCAACTGCTCCCCCCTGGTGGTCAGATAAGGACATTGAAGAGGCTCCCATTCATAGATCCTCACTCCTCCCCATTTTTCAGTTTACTGCGAAGACTAGGGGGAAAAAGTCAGTCAAGTATAAATATTCATAATTGCAATACAAGGGAGGAAACCCTTGCTATTCAAAACTACAAGTGGCTTACCCTCTACTTTAGGGCACAGAGGTTGAATTTCAGGGGCCATATGTATCAAACAAACTGATCCTAGATCAGCACTCCTACTCAGAGGCTAGATGCATATGGCCCCTGTCATGTATCATTCCGGTGCTAACCTGCCCGAAGGTGTCATTTTCTTTTTAAAACCAATATGATTGAGTTATCACCAAGCATGGTTGTCATGTGCAAAGGGTTGTTTTCCCAACACTGCATTAGCTATAATTTAATTGCACTATAGCATAAAGACCATGTCCATCCACTACTACTACTACTACAGCACAGCTAGCTAGCCACCTTTCCTACTAACAAACTGTTTATAAATGACTAGACCACACTGGGTTACTCACTATACTAGCATAGAGAAAGGGTTAGAAGACATTTAAAAATCTCATTCCAAGAGTGGACAACAGAAGCTGTGTGTGTTTTTTTTTTTTAAACAAATTCTTATTTACAATGACAGCCTGACCCGGACGACGCTGGACCAATTTTGCGCCGCCCTATGGGACTTCCGATCATGGCCGGTTGTGATACAGCCCGGGATCAAACCCGGGTCTGTAGTGACGCCTCATGCAGTGCCTTAGGATCCTGAGCCAGAGAGAGTAAGGGTTCGGGGTAGAGCTGACCTGCTGAGGTAAGAGTGGACATCAGAGAAGCCGTGGTACTGAGCCAGAGGAAACAGGATTCCGGTTGGGCAGCGTCCGTCTCTGGCACGGCAGAAACTGCAGTTACATATACCTCGACACGGTGGACACCGCCAGGCCTGCAGCAGGGGACAACAAAACAAATACAAATTCGAACTTTAACACTTTCATAACCTCCTAGAGTGTCTGAATGACTCATATGCACCTGCAGCTAGGCTCTAAAGGTCCTGTTAATTAATTCACATGCTACCATGTGGATAGTTAAATGTGGCCATGAATGTAGTGTGCTGTAAGCTACTACCTGCTGATAAGGGAACTACTTTCTAGGAGCAGGGAGACTAAAGACTTTAAAAATATTGATGAATCATTAGTGCTTTTTTCACACACACCATCTGAACCAAGCCAGGCCTCATCAAGCTTAACTGTGCTAGCCTGGTTATGCAACTGTGAGAAAATACATGATCAGAACCAGCACAGTAAGATTTTGGTTGACATGAAAAGGGTATAAAGACAAGTGATGGGGTTCCTACCGGGTCGAGCAGGGCTTTCCTGACGTCCTCTCCGTATCGGTTCCTCAGACACGGGCCACAGAACTGTCCCACTATACCACGACACTCCTCACTACGGCAACACGTTTTGGTGTCGGTAGTCTTTTGGCGACACTGGTGACACGTTGAGCCCTGAGAATCAGACAGACGTCAAATCAACAAGAGACTGCAAAAATACATTTTTGATGCAAATTGGTTAACAAAATTGTATCGTGCACAAGACAATACCCCTTCGGTGAGACCTAACTTACTGTGGCTCTGTTGTACACCTTCTCTGTTGTGTGGTCTGCCACCAGCAGTAGCACGTCCTCAGTGATCTCCTCCACAGGTCTTATGTTGTGAGGTTTAGCCTGTTTGGGACGCGGAGCACTCCTCCGCCTCGGATCACCACGTACCTGGAACAAAAGACGGACCGCTCGTTGATAAATATATTACCACAATAAATCTCTATACATCACAAGCTACATTTCATTCTATCTGAATCTACTGGGGCCACACAAAGCTGAACTTAAACCAAGAAATACTGCGCTAGCTTGGTTACAGCATCCACCATAGGTGCAGCACAGTTTGGGGTCGGTATGATCGTGTCAAAAAGGGTATTTGTTAACCTCCAATAGTTCCTCCTCCAGACTGAGCTCCAGCTCCCTCTCCTCCTGGTGTGCCTCCAAGCTCTCAGCTCCCCCCATGGAGCGGGTCTGTCTCCGGGAGGATCTCTTAGGGTTCGTCCTGGACATCCCTACTGCTCCCTTGGAGCGGGGCGCTCGCTGCAGGGGAAATAGGAAGAGATCAAGGGGCAATGAAGCTGCACTAGCCAATAGAAAAGTTGAAGAAAGCTGCGCTGGCCAATAGAAAAGGTGTTGAAAGTTGAACAGCATCTATCCCACCCAACCTCCCTCACTCACTCACTCCACTGCATCCAATGCATACTCTCTAGGGACTTGAATACATTGAACATGCCCATCCATGGTGAATAAGAAACATGCAATCAACTCACAGAGCCTTTCTCCTTTTTAAGATTGCCTTCTTTGTGACTCTTCAGCAGGGCAGCTCCTGGCATCTTATGCAGATCTGCTATCAACTGAGCCAACTGCAGGAGACAAGAGTTAAAACAAGGATTACACAGCATTAGTTGTACTGATAAACGTGACATTGTTTAATTGTCATTTCTCAGGAGTGTGTGTTCATTTTACCAAAAGGCACGTTTACCATAGCTTTGTTAGCCGTGATGTTCTGGGCCCTCTTGGCCAGAAAAGAGCCACCAGACTGAGCTAGATCATCTGAATCAGACTGTTGTTCAACAGGCTGTGTTGCGTCGGTCACCGGCTTCTCTTCATCTTCAGATCTGACTGTTCCTTCCTTCTCAACCTTAATCTTCCTCTCCTCTTCCTCTTCTTCTTCACTGGAGTGAGGCATTGTTGTGGCTAGTTTACGGGGGCGCAGTACCACCCGTAATGTGAAGCGATAGGGTACAGGCTGTTTTATGGGGCTGCCTTTGAGACCCACTGGATTGTCACCGTCTGAACTCTGGTGGAAAGACGGGTAGATAGATGAAGTAAGAAATAACAGTTGATAACCAGATCTACCTGAATATTATCACGTTTTTGACAACCATATAGATCTACATATGGAACCACTGAATGAGAACGAGGTCCATACAAATCTGATTCTCTCTAAACAGTACATTTTGAAATTAGGCCTATTATTAAAGTAACTTGCTGTGGGTAAAAAATCAGGATTTTACAAGACCCGATTAAATAGCATAAACTCATTGACTGGATAATTTGCAAATAAATGTACAAAATTACACTGATATCAAACCTTGTTATCACATAGATCACTTTCACTGTCAGAAAACCCATAGAACGTTCTGTCATATTCCGAATCCTCTGTGAAAATCTCAGCGAGTTTATTAGAGAGCAAAGATATTCCCAAAACACCAGTCTAGAAGAAGAGGAAAAGAAAACATTTCAAAAGAACGACTAGTTCAGTTATTTGTAACAGTGTAACTAGAATCAATTTAGAGCAAAAAAAAGACGAAACAAAGTTACATTGTCCATTTTGTCGATTGCGGCGGCACTGGGAATCTTAGCTGTGTAGCCTATTGATCAGCCTAGCAAGGTAGCCTATCCAATTATTCTAATTTATCCAGTCAGGCTCGTGTTTATTAGGCACCTAACGGAACAAAACGAACTGAAACAGAGAGCAACTACCTAGCATCCATTAAAAAAATACGTTCGTGTTTGTTTTCCGCTGCAAAATGTTTTCCTTTGCTTGCTTTAATGAACATGACCCAATATTCATTCCACATGTTAAAATCACTGGGAACTCGGATATCTCCGACGGCCGAACAACTGGGAACTCGGATATCTCCGACGGCCGAACGACTGGGAACTCGGATATCTCCGACGGCCGAGCGACTGGGAACTCGGATATCTCCGACGGCCGAGCAACTGGGAACTCGGATATCTCCGACGGCCGAGCAACTGGGAACTCGGATATCTCCGACGGCCGAACGACTGGGAACTCGGATATCTCCGACGGCCGAGCGACTGGGAACTCGGATATCTCCGACGGCCGAGCAACTGGGAACTCGGATATCTCCGACGGCCGAACAACTGGGAACTCGGATATCTCCGACGGCCGAGCGACTGGGAACTCGGATATCTCCGACGGCCGAACAACTGGGAACTCGGATATCTCCGACGGCCGAACGACTGGGAACTCGGATATCTCCGACGGCCGAGCGACTGGGAACTCGGATATCTCCGACGGCCGAACAACTGGGAACTCGGATATCTCCGACGGCCGAACGACTGGGAACTCGGATATCTCCGACGGCCGAGCGACTGGGAACTCGGATATCTCCGACGGCCGAGCGACTGGGAACTAGGATATCTCCGACGGTCGAGCAACTGGGAACTCGGATATCTCCGACGGCCGAGCGTACCGACCGACAGGGAACTCGGGAGAAAAGAAAAACGAGCTCCGAGACCGTATTTAGTTTATGTCAGGGACCATAAACTAAATATCGTTCCTTTAACATATCATATTGATGATGATTTGGAATGGGACAATTTTACCGTAACCTACTTCTTTTCAACAATACAGTCAACAATATATTTATAACTAACCCAAGATAGTTAATCTGTGTCGTTTACAGTGGGAGAAAATGAAGCATAGTGGGCAGAACAAGCAAGGAAGTGGGAAAAGCCAAGCACGAGCTAGCGAGATCCTATTGGCACGTTGTAACATGTATTTGCATATTTCCGTTAGGGAACGCCTCCTCTGTGAACTGCGCGTGTGCAGAACCTCAATTAGACCTTGTACTCCTAAACAGCGCACCTTTATTTTTTTATTTTTGTATTTGTTTTAACTTTGTCAAAGAGTAAAATCTGTCAAATCTAGTGCACTGTGTTCGTAACAGATTCTAGTTTTTGGAACAGAAAAATATATTGAGATCAAATGTTTCATCGATGAGAAAATTAGCAGAATGTCGTCCTAGTTTCAGCTAGTTCCATCCTCTCTCACATCCGTTTAGAACGTTTTCTCAACCCCAAATATGGTGGTGAGAGGAAGTCCAGTGGACGTCCAGTGGACTTCCTCTCACCACCATATTTGGGGTTGAGAAAACGTTCTAAACGGATGCTTCGACTTTTATAGCCCCTGTGACGTATCTGGGTTACCCCTTCTGTCTGTGGTACAGTTGACAGAGATGAGGTAAGGGGGGCAGAGGATGTCTATGAGGGGGCCATACAGGAGGAGAAGGAAACGTGTCACATTAATAAAGGTACTTACACTAACAAATGAAATACATTTGTGTCAAACTATTTAAGATGGTGTGTAATTAGATACAATGAAATGTAACACAGTATATCACACATACTTGTTATTTTAATACCTTTTTTAATAACCTAAAGTTACTTTGAGAAGAAAAAATCCTGGCTATAGGGCTATTAATTGTAGACAAGTTGCTGCTATGCATTTGTTATTGAACAATTTAGTGCTTGTGTCCTCCTTATCAGCCAGTGTGTGCGTGTGCGTGTCTGTGTGTGCAGGTCACAGGTGTGTGATAGTGAAGGGGGGCTGGACTGCGTGGGAAACTCAGCTTCCATTCCAATCCCAGCTCACAGACATCAGACCTAGCCAGCAGTCAGCTCACAGACATCAGACCTAGCCTACAGCCAGCTCACAGAGAGACGCAACAAATGTGGCTGTATTTAGTCATCTTTGGTGAGATATGTTTTTATCAAATTTAATGACTGTGCTAATAATTTGATGTTGGCATGGAATTTGGGATACTTTACATTTTATACATAATTCAATATCAATGCAGAATTGTTGATGTGAATATCACTTGCCACTCACTGTTTGAATGTTTTCTATCTGAAGGCCTTGAAGTGTGTATGGTTTTGAGGCACCAAGAATATTGTTTCCGTTGTGTACTTTGTGTATCACCAAAGACCTTAAAGTTTAGCCTACATACCTTTGCAGACATGAAAACGGATGAGAATGTTTTGAAAGTAATTCTTATGGGAATTCTTATGGGAAAATTTGGAGGAAGTTTCTCCGTTTTATATAATTGTATACCTAGGCCTATGTAACCGGTGTGAAATGGCTTGCTAGTTAGCGGGGTGCGCGTTAATAGGGTTTCAATCGGTGACGTCACTCGCTCTGAGACTTGAAGTAGTTGTTTCCCTTGTTCTGCAAGGGCGGTGGTTTTTATGGAGCGATGTGTAACGATGCTTCGTGGGAGGCAGCTGTTGATGTGTGCAGAGGGTCCCTGGTTCGAGCCCAGGTAGGGACGAGGAGAGAGACGGAAGCAAAACTGTTACGCCCTGAACGTCCTGAATTTCAACAAGTTTTTTCCTGATTTAACGTATTTTGATCATTCTATTCTGTTTTGTTTCGTTCTGTTCTATTCTAGTCAAGTGAAATAATATTGTAGTGTTTCTATCTTAGTTAAATTATTACACACTGAGTGTACAAAACATTAGGAACACATTCCTAATATTGAGTTGCATCCCCTTTTACCTTCAGAACAGACTCAATTCATCGGGGAATGGACTCTACAAGGTGTCGAAAGCGTTCTACAGGGATGCTGGCCCATGTTGACTCCAATGCTTCCCACAGTTGTGTCAAGTCATATACTACCCACCACTGCGACCTGTATGCTCTCGTTGGCTGGCCCTCACTACATATCCGTCGCCAAACCCACTGGGTCCTGGTCATCTATAAGTCTTTGCTAGGTAAAGCCCCGCCTTATCTCAGCTCACTGGTCACCATAGCAACACCCACCCGGAGCACCTGCTCCAGCAGGTATATTGCGCTGATCATCCCCAAAGCTAACACTTCCTTTGGCCACCTTTCCTTCCAGTTCTCTGCTGCCAATGACTGGAATGAATTGCAAAAAATCTCTGAAGCTGGAGTCTTATATCTCCCTCTCTAACTTTAAGCATCAGCTGTCAGAGCAGCTTACCGATCACTGTACCTGTACATAGCCCATCTGTAAATAGCCCACCCGACTACCTCATCCCCCTATTATTATTTATCATCATCTGCACATCTATCACTCCAGTATTAATGCTAAATTGTAATTATTTTTGACCTCTAGGGCCTATTTATTGCCGACCTCCCTACTTTTCTACATTTGCGCACACACTCTGCATAGATTTGTATTTTCTTTTGTGTTATTGACTGTACGTTTGTTTATGTGTAACTCTGTGTTGTTGTTTTTGTCGCACTGATTTGCTTTATCTTGGCCAGGTCGCAGTTGTAAATGAGAACTTGTTCTCAACTGGCCTACCTGGTTAAATAAAGGTGAAATAAAGGTGAAATACATAAAATAAATATATAAAAGTCAACTGGATATCCTTTGGGTGTTGAACCCTTCTTGATACACACAGGAAACTGTTGAGAGGGAAAAACCCAGCAGCGTTGCAGTTCTTGGCACAAACCGGTGCACCTGGCACCTACTACCATACCCCGTTCAAAGGAACTTAAATATTTTCTCTTCCCCCTTAACCCTCTGAATGGCACACATACACAATACATGTCTCAAGGCTTAAAAATCTTTCTTTAACCCGTCTCCTCCCCTTCAGCTACACTGACTGAAGTGGATTTAACAGGTGACATCAATAAGGGATCATATCTTTCACCTGGATTCACCTGGTCAGTCTGTGTCATGGAACGAGCAGATGTTCCTAATGTTTTGTACACTCAGTGTATCTTTCCTTTCTCGTATAGGATGTCTGTCAGTGTCTGTCCCGGCTCCAGCGGTGGAGCAGGGAAGGAGTTGTGTGTTCCTGACCAGTTCCCGTAACTCCAAGAAAATGGAGGAGGGTCTCGTTAACGGGACAATCCAGTACTGTGCCCACACTAACTGCTGTGTTGGCTTCTTCCGTATTATCCAGGGCCAGCCAGTAGCAGAACTACAAGGTGATATTTATTTGATTTTTTTTAAATAAAACATTTAAAAAAAAAATATGAACAAATATCAACAAACAAAAGAGGAATAGTCACATGCAAACAAGCATACATACAAACTATTTACATTGCCAGGAATCCTAAACAAACAAATCATATTCATTAATAATACAACAAGTTTGAATTGCCTTTTTGTTTTTCATTTTAGTTAAAGTATTGCCATATTGTTTCAATCCATTTATAAAGTGAAAAAAAGCTAGGTTTTGAATTAGACCATTTGCATTTGTGAATATGAAATGTACCTAATATTATTAGCAGCTGAATGAAATATATTAAATCTTTATCAATGTCAGAATTTCTGAAATAAATAATTATATCACTACAAGGTGATATAGCAGGGCCGTAATTATAATATATACAGTCGTGGTCAAAAGTTTTGAGAATGACACAAATTTTAATTTTTACAAAGTCTGCTGCCTCAGTTTGTATGATGGCAATTTGCATATACTCCAGAATGTTATGAAGAGTGATCAGATGAATTGCAATTAATTGCAAAGTCCCTCTTTGCCACGCAAATGAACTGAATCCCCCCAAAAAACATTTCCACTGAATTTCAGCCCTGCCACAAAAGGACCAGCTGACATCATGTCAGTGATTATCTCTTTAACACAGGAGTGAGTGTTGATGAGGACACGGCTGGAGATCACTCTGTCATGCTGATTGAGTTCGAATAACAGACTGGAAGCTTCAAAAGGAGGGTGGTGCTTGGAATCATTGTTCTTCCTCTGTCAATCATGGTTACCTGCAAGGAAACACGTGCCGTCATCATTGCTTTGCACAAAAAGGGCTTCACAGGCAAGGATATTGCTGCCAGTAAGATTGCACCTAAATCAACCATTTATCGGATCATCAAGAACTTCAAGGAGAGTGGTTCAATTGTTGTGAAGAAGGCTTCAGGGCGCCCAAGAAAGTCCAGCAAGCGCCAGGACCGTCACCTAAAGTTGATTCAGCTGCGGGATCAGGGCACCACCAGTACAGAGCTTGCTCAGGAATGGCAGCAGGCAGGTGTGAGTGCATCTGCACGCACAGTGAGGCGAAGACTTTTGGAGGATGGCCTGGTGTCAAGAAGGGCAGCAAAGAAGCCACTTCTCTCCAGGAAAAACATCAGGGACAGATTGATATTCTGCAAAAGGCACAGGGATTGGACTGCTGAGGACTGGGGTAAAGTCATTTTCTCTGATGAATCCCCTTTCCGATTGTTTGGGGCATCCGGAAAAAAGCTTGTCCAGAGAAGACAAGGTGAACGCTACCATCAAATCAAATCAAATCAAATTGATTTATATAGCCCTTCTTACATCAGCTGATATCTCAAAGTGCTGTACAGAAACCCAGCCTAAAACCCCAAACAGCAAGCAATGCAGGTGTAGAAGCACGGTGGCTAGGGAAAACTCCCTAGAAAGGCCAAAACCTAGGAAGAAACCTAGAGAGGAACCAGGCTATGAGGGGTGGCCAGTCCTCTTCTGGCTGTGCCGGGTGGAGATTATAACAGCACATGGCCTAGATGTTCAAATGTTCATAAATGACCAGCATTGTCAAATAATAATAATCATAGTAGTTGTCGAGGGTGCAACAAGTCAGTAACACAAGAGTAAGTGTCAGTTGGCTTTTTCATAGCCGATCTTTGAGAGTATCTCTACCGCTACTGCTGTCTCTAGAGAGTTGAAAACAGCAGGTCTGGGACAGGTAGCACGTCTGGTGAATAGGTCAGGGTTCCAGCAGGTCTGGGACAACAGGTCTGGGACAGGTAGCACGTCCGGTGAACAGGTCAGGGATCCATAGCTGCAGGCAGAACAGTTGGAACTGGAGCAGCAGCACGGCCAGGTGAACTGGGGACAGCAAGGAGTCATCAAGCCAGGTAGTCCTGAGGCATGGTCCTAGGGCTCAGGTCCTCCGAGAGAGAGAAAGAAAGAAAGAAAGAGAAAGAGAGAATTAGAGAGTGCATATTTAAATTCACACAGGACACTGGAAAAGACAAGAGAAATACTCCAGATGTGACAGACTGACCCTAGCCCCCTGACACATAAACTACTGCAGCATAAATACTGGAGGCTGAGACAGGAGGGGTCAGGAGACACTGTGGCCCCATCCGATGAAACCCCCGAACAGGGCCAAACAGGTAGGATATAACCCCACCCACTTTGCCAAAGCACAGCCTCCACACCACTGGAGGGATATCTCCAACCACCAACATACCATCCCGGGACAAGGCCGAGTATAGCCCACAAAGATCTCCGCCACGGCACAGCCCAAGTCCTGTGTCATGTCAACATTAAAGCATCCTGAGACCATTCATGTGTGGGGTTGCTTCTCAGCCAAGGGAGTGGGCTCACACAATTTTGCCTAAGAACACAGCCATGAATAAAGAATGGTACCAACATCCTTCGAGAGCAACTTCTCCCAACCATCCAGGAACAGTTCGGTGACGAACAATGCCTTTTCCAGCATGATGGAGCACCTTGCCATAAGGCAAAAGTGATAACTAAGTGGCTCGGGGAACAAAACATCGATATTTTGGGTCCATGGCCAGGAAACTCTCCAGACCTTAATCCCATTGAGAACTTGTAGTCAATCCTCATGAGGCGGGTGGACAAACAAAACCCCACAAATTCTGACAAACTCCAGAAGTTAATTGACAGCATGCCAGGGCGGAATGCAGAGGTTTTGAAAAAGAAGGGTCAACACTGCAAATATTGACTCTTTCCATCAACTTCATGTAATTGTCAATAAAAGCCTTTGACACTTATAAAATGCTTGTAATTATACTTCAATATTCCATAGTAACATCTGACAAAAATATCTAAAGACACTGAAGCAACAAACTTTGTGGAAATTAATATTTGTGTCAATCTCAAAACTTTTGGCCACGACTGTACACATCCTCCCCAATATTCAAATATGCTCAAAATGCCCCCCCCCCCCATATATTGATATAAAAAATATAAATAAATAAAACATGTACTATGCAACAACAGGCCACACACCACCGTCCGAAATAATCATTAGCAAATGTAATCATAACTAAACTTAACAAATTGCCATTATTATTACTACTGGTTCTAGTATTACGATGTACTGCAGTTCTGCGTGTTGCCGTACCCCAGTAGAAGCCATTGCTCGACTGCTGTGGGTAGGTACAATCAATATCTAACACTGTACCGTCTCGCTATTTCATTACTTTGAAATCTATTAACAAGTAGAAAACTAGAATGTAATATGAGTGTTGCGTAGGCTATATCACTGTCCATTGTGATAGTTTTAACATCTACGTCAATACGTCATTTTGCGCTGGAACTGTAATTGTGGAAATAAATAATATTTTGCTAACAAAAAGTGTCAGTAATTGCATGGAGTGGAAACAAACATTTTTTTGGTTAAAACGGGCCGATTTGCGAGTGCTAATCAATCAACCAACCATCACTAACGTTAGCTATCATAGCTAAGTTACCTGGGAAGTGAATCATTCACACATTCACCCAGCGACCAACGATGGTGCTCACGGACATATTCGACTAACGTTAATGTCGTTATTACGTTATATTGGTCAGAAAGCCCACGTGATGTCTGAGTAAAGTGTCAATCATTTATGTTCCTCTGCATGTGTAATTGATGTAGACAGTAGTAGCTTTCAGTTATTGCATATTCGTATAGAATAGCTGTACTTGCTTATGATAAATAGCATTATTAGTGTTTGTTCGATTTAAAGTGCAAGCAGTTTTATTACAGTCAGCTTTCATTCACAGTGATGTCATCATGAGGAAGAGGAAGGGTGGCAGTGACATTCGTCAGTTTTTTGGGCCTCAGAAAAGAAGAAAAGTCAGTTGAGAGCAGAGAGGAAATGAGAACCAGTCAGATGATAGAAGTACACAGTAGAACCAGAGATTAGTCAATGATTCCATAATAATCATTGCCATTTAGATCAGAAATGATTAGTGATCCATTCCGGAGCATCATGGCAAGAAACAACACTTGTTTACTGAAAATATTTATTTCATGTTCACTCTGGTGCGTTCAGAGTAAAGAGAGAGAGCATGAGGATGGTGACAGGGAGAGAGAGAGAGAGCATGAGGATGGTGACAGGGCAGGGAGAGAGAGAGCATGAGGATGGTGACAGGCCAGGGAGAGAGAGAGCATGAGGATGGTGACAGGGCAGGGAGAGAGAGAGCATGAGGATGGTGACAGGGAGAGAGAGAGCATGAGGATGGTGACAGGACAGGGAGAGAGAGAGCATGAGGATGGTGACAGGGCAGAGAGAGAGAGAGCATGAGGATGGTGACAGGGCAGAGAGAGAGAGAGCATGAGGATGGTGACAGGACAGAGAGAGAGAGAGCATGAGGATGGTGACAGGACAGGGAGAGAGAGAGCATGAGGATGCCGACAGGGCAGAGAGAGAGAGCATGAGGATGGTGACAGGGCAGAGAGAGAGAGCATGAGGATGCCGACAGGGCAGAGAGAGAGAGAGCATGAGGATGCCGACAGGGCAGAGAGAGAGAGCATGAGGATGCCGACAGGGCAGAGAGAGAGCATGAGGATGGTGACAGGGCAGAGAGAGAGAGCATGAGGATGCCGACAGGGCAGAGAGAGAGCATGAGGATGGTGACAGGACAGAGAGAGAGAGAGCATGAGGATGCCGACAGGGCAGAGAGAGCGAGAGAGAGCATGAGGATGGTGACAGGGCAGAGAGAGAGAGAGCATGAGGATGGTGACAGGACAGGGAGAGAGAGAGCATGAGGATGGTGACAGGGCAGGGAGAGAGAGAGCATGAGGATGGTGACAGGGAGAGAGAGAGCATGAGGATGGTGACAGGACAGGGAGAGAGAGAGCATGAGGATGGTGACAGGGCAGAGAGAGAGAGAGCATGAGGATGGTGACAGGGCAGAGAGAGAGAGAGCATGAGGATGGTGACAGGACAGAGAGAGAGAGAGCATGAGGATGGTGACAGGACAGGGAGAGAGAGAGCATGAGGATGCCGACAGGGCAGAGAGAGAGAGCATGAGGATGGTGACAGGGCAGAGAGAGAGAGCATGAGGATGCCGACAGGGCAGAGAGAGAGAGAGCATGAGGATGCCGACAGGGCAGAGAGAGAGAGCATGAGGATGCCGACAGGGCAGAGAGAGAGCATGAGGATGGTGACAGGGCAGAGAGAGAGAGCATGAGGATGCCGACAGGGCAGAGAGAGAGCATGAGGATGGTGACAGGACAGAGAGAGAGAGAGCATGAGGATGCCGACAGGGCAGAGAGAGCGAGAGAGAGCATGAGGATGGTGACAGGGCAGAGAGAGAGAGAGCATGAGGATGGTGACAGGACAGGGAGAGAGAGAGCATGAGGATGGTGACAGGGCAGAGAGAGAGCATGAGGATGGTGACAGGGCAGAGAGAGAGAGAGCATGAGGATGGTGACAGGACAGGGAGAGAGAGAGCATGAGGATGGTGACAGGACAGGGAGAGAGAGAGCATGAGGATGGTGACAGGGCAGAGAGAGAGAGAGCATGAGGATGGTGACAGGACAGGGAGAGAGAGAGCATGAGGATGGTGACAGGACAGGGAGAGAGAGAGCATGAGGATGCCGACAGGGCAGAGAGAGAGCATGAGGATGGTGACAGGACAGAGAGAGAGAGAGCATGAGGATGGTGACAGGACAGGGAGAGAGAGAGCATGAGGATGGTGACAGGGCAGAGAGAGAGAGAGCATGAGGATGGTGACAGGACAGGGAGCGAGAGAGCATGAGGATGCCGACAGGGCAGAGAGAGAGCATGAGGATGGTGACAGGACAGGGAGAGAGAGAGCATGAGGATGGTGACAGGACAGAGAGAGAGAGAGCATGAGGATGCCGACAGGGCAGAGAGAGAGAGAGCATGAGGATGCCGACAGGGCAGAGAGAGAGAGAGCATGAGGATGGTGACAGGACAGGGAGAGAGAGAGAGCATGAGGATGCCGACAGGGCAGAGAGAGAGAGAGCATGAGGATGGTGACAGGACAGGGAGAGAGAGAGAGCATGAGGATGGTGACAGGGCAGGGAGAGAGAGAGCATGAGGATGGTGACAGGGCAGAGAGAGAGCATGAGGAGAGTGACAGGACAGGGAGAGAGAGAGAGAGCATGAGGATGGTGACAGGACAGGCAGAGAGAGAGCATGAGGATGGTGACAGGGCAGAGAGAGAGAGCATGAGGAGGGTGACAGGACAGGGAGAGAGAGCATGAGGTTGGTGACAGGGCAGAGAGAACAGGTGACATGGTGGTGAGTGAGAAAAGGAGCAAATATTGATGGTTAAGACCGAATAATGACATCACAACAGTCTAATCCTAATGTTCATTTAAGATGAGATATTCCTCTCAGTATGGCTCCTCGTGTGTATTTCAGATAATACAATGAGCTGTGATGACTCGGATTCAGGAGCCAAAGCCTGTTTAATGTGCAACTTTCACGTGGGCTTGAGAGACAGCAGCAACAAGCGAGGAGAAATCTTTTGAAGATTGTTGGGGGTGCGAAGTACTCGGCGCGGCAAGGTCAGGCTTTTTTGAGGCGTTGATAAGGAGAGTGGGAATTTCAGCCAGCTTCTAAAGTACATGGCAGAGGGTGATGCAGGGCTGACCACCTGGCTGAAAGGTCACTTTGATTTCACCAGTCCCCAAATGCAAAACTACATTTTGAAGCTGGTGGGCAATACAATCGTCAAAGAAATTGTGTTGGAAATAACATCAATGCCAGTGGTCCAGTTCGCACTTATCATTGATGGCACCCAGGATATATCAGGAGTTGTTCAAGAGTTGTTCAGGAGTTGTTCAGGAGTTGTTCAGGAGTTGTTCAGGAGTCAATATGTTTGAATGCACCCAGGATATATCAGGAGTTGATCAGGAGTTGATCAGGAGTTGATCAGGAGTTGATCAGGAGTTGATCAGGAGTTGATCAGGAGTTGTTCAGGAGTTGTTCAGGAGTCAATATGTTTGAATGCACCCAGGATATATCAGGAGTTGTTCAAGAGTTGTTCAGGAGTTGATCAGGAGTCAATATGTTTGACTCTTTGTAGTTGCAGATCTACAACCAAAGGAAGAATTCCTGGGACTCTACGAAGTGTCATCAACGACAGGGCAAAATATAGCCAAGATGTCATGTGATGTGATGATGCGTCTAGGCCTTCCCTCTGTCCCAACTTCCTGGACAAACCTATGACGGTGCCACAAACACGGCTGGACGATTGAAGGGGAGTGCAAGCCATTTTAAGGAAAGAACAACCGCTGGCTATGTATTGTCACTGTGGTCCACACTGCGTGAACTTAGTTAACTTAGCCTCTGGACTAGTAAGAGATTCAATGCGTCTGGTGCATGAATTGGGGGGCTTCTTTATTCAATCTGGCAAGTTCAAGGTGATTTTCCAGGAAATCACAAAATCAAAGCATGGTTTCACCTTGTTGAAACCTCTCTGTTCTACCAGGTGGACTGTTCACACCCTGCCATCCGCTCAGTTCTCAGCCAGTATGAGTCAGTGCTGACAGCCCTGCCATCCGCTCAGTTCTCAGCCAGTATGAGTCAGTGCTGACAGCCCTGCCGTCCACTCAGTTCTCAGCCAGTATGAGTCAGTGCTGACAGCCCTGCCGTCCACTCAGTTCTCAGCCAGTATGAGTCAGTGCTGACAGCCCTGCCATCCGCTCAGTTCTCAGCCAGTATGAGTCAGTGCTGACAGCCCTGCCGTCCACTCAGTTCTCAGCCAGTATGAGTCAGTGCTGACAGCCCTGCCATCCGCTCAGTTCTCAGCCAGTATGAGTCAGTGCTGACAGCCCTGCCGTCCACTCAGTTCTCAGCCAGTATGAGTCAGTGCTGACAGCCCTGCCATCCACTCAGTTCTCAGCCAGTATGAGTCGGTGCTGACAGCCCTGCCATCCACTCAGTTCTCAGCCAGTATGAGTCGGTGCTGACAGCCCTGCCATCTGCTCAGTTCTCAGCCAGTATGAGTCAGTGCTGACAGCCCTTGAAGAAATGGCATCATGCAGCTCATCTGACACTTCAACTAAGGCTAATGGTCTTGATGGAACATTTCTAAAATGGAACACTGTGCTCAGCCTTGTAGTGGCTGAAGATCTGATGGGGGATGTGGAGGACCTGAACACCTCCCTGCAACTTTGGAAACAGACCGTTTCAGGCATGTTGGAGGCTGTGGACCACGTCAAAACAAGCATGCAGGACAAGCGAACGGTGGAGCACTTTGATGTCTTGTTCGCAAAAGCAACTGCTATGGCAACAAAGTTGGACCAATACAATCTATTCAGATGCCTCATATCCGCAAACCTACAAAGCGTTACACCGGTCAGGCTGCAGCCCATATCCATCCGGATGCCCAGTCTTTGCACAGAGACCAATTCTACAACGCCTTGGACACAGTGAATACTCAATTCATACAGAGGTTTGATCAAGCTGGATTCCACAAACTGCAGCAGCTTGAAAATGTGCTGCTACGCAGAGACATGGACAAGGTGGTAGACCAGTATCCTGAATTGATTTCAAGACTTCTGCAGGTGCAGCTGGCCTTATTTTCGGGTTAATTACACATATCAAACGAGCTCAGATGTTGCTAGCATTATTCAGGAAATGGTGCCAGAGGTGAGAGGTCTCTTCAGTCAGGTGGAAGCTTTAGTAAGGCTTCTGCTGATCGTCCCTGGCTCCTCTGTAGAGGCTGAGAGGAGTTTTAGTGCCCTGAGGAGGCTGAAGACATGGCTTAGATCAGCCATGAGTCAAACAAGGCTGAATAATGTGGGCATGTGGCACATGCACTAAGGAGAAACTGGACAGACTGGACCTTGAAGGAAAATGCCAGTCTTTTATCGGTGTCAACGATAAGCGCAAAAATTCCTTTGGATCCTTTGCTTGAAGAATGGCAAGTCAAAACACATGTCATTGTCTGGAGAGGAGATGAGAGGAGAGCAGAGCAGAGGAGATGAGAGGATAGGAGAGGAGAGCAGAGGATAGGAAAGGAGAAGAGATGACTGGAGAGGAGAGGAGAGGAGAGGAGAGGAGAGGAGAGGAGATGACTGGAGAAGAGATGAGAGGATAGGAGATGACTGGAGAAGAGATGACTGGAGAGGAGAGGAGAGGAGAGGAGAGGAGAGGAGAGGAGAGGAGAGGAGAGGAGAGGAGATGACTGGAGAAGAGATGACTGGAGAGGAGAGGAGAGGAGAGGAGAGGAGAGGAGAGGAGAGGAGAGGAGAAGAGATGACTGGAGAGGAGAGGAGAATATAGGACCAGAGGAGAGGAGGAGAGATTGCTGGAGAGGAGAAGATAGGAGGAGAGCAGAGCAGAGCAGAACAAACACCCCTGCTGCCCGCAAAGTTTACTTGTGAATAAAAACAACAATTTGCTAAACCTTGGCCACAATATCTGGACTTGTCTTCATATAACAATGCATAGATTTCTGTTTATATGGTTAGGGTTATGGTTGTACTTCATGAATCCCTAATCTCTGCTATTACATACAATGAAACAAGAAAAGGTCAAAAAGAAAAAACAGAGCGATGTAATACAATACACTATTAAATATTATTGTAAAAAATAAATAAAAAGTTAATCCCATGTGTTAGTGATTTTTTAAATATTTTGGAATGGCAGGAAATGAGTTTTCCCATGTTTATGTTGTTGACTCCATGGCTACGGCCTTGTGATAGATGTCCACAGACCCTTCATACACCAGACACACTTAGCCCAGATACCAGATTGAAATTAAAGGCACAAGGTGAAATTTCAAAAGCCTTTCTCTGCCTCTTTGTTTGATCATCTGAGGAATGATGCAGGGGAAATATAACCTCTCTCATTCATAAACAGTCCAAAATAAATCCAAATAGCCTAAATGTGGCATTTGTGAACACCTCTGTTTATCTGTCATTCTCTATAGGTTGCAAAATGGTAGTCGGTGGCTGCCTAGATCCTGTCTGCTTTACATCAACCACCCATGTAGACTACATCAGATGTGAGTGCAGCTCAAACCTCTGTAATGGCAACATCACCTGGAACGCAGAAGAGAAGCAACCGCAACTCAAACACTCGTCTTACTCTGCAGGTATGGATACTGTTTGTTTTCTCGTGATTTTATAATATAAACGCCTAATAGTGTTCATGTTAATGTGTGTTTGTGATTGCGTCATATTCATTTCCTTCTCGTCTGCCCATTCAACTTTGTGAGAGCACTCCCCTCCACTCCTCTTTTCTGTGTTTAGTTGTTTAACCTTGGAGCCAAAGCCCAGCGTGTGAAGTCCCCGTCCCTTCACTCCCTGTTCCTCACTCCCCGTCCCCTCACTCCCTGTTCCTCACTCCCCTGCACCCACACAGTCACACAAACATCTACCCTGCTGTATAAAGACATAGCAAGGTGTCATCCATATACTGTCTGCATTTATCACAATGGCGCCATGTACTGTAGACATTACGAATGCAGATTATACTTACTGCGCATTAAAAGCATGCACTTTATTCTGTTACTGTACTGTGTCTGCAGACATGGTCACGGCCACTGTGGTTGTCCTTGGGATGTTACTGTGTACCCTAGTTGTGGCAGTTAAATGCAGACATCGTTTCAGAGGTTACGGTAAGTTTATGTTTACACAAATATTAATTTGCTAACCTTCTCCAATATAACTTATCCCCTTTGATTTCAGCTTATTCTACGTACACTGAACAAAATGATAAACGCAACGTGTCAAGTGTTGATCCTATGCTTCATGATTTGAAATAAAAGATTTCTCTAAAATTTTGTGCCCAAAATTGTTTACATCCCTGTTAGTGAGCATTTCTCTTTTTCCAAGATAATCCATCCCCACCTGACCGGTGTGGCATATCAAGAAGCTGATTAAACAGCATAATCATTACACATGTGCATCTTTTGCTGGGGACAATAAAAGGCCACTCTAAAATGTGCCGTTTTGTCACACAACACAGATGTCTCAAGTTCTGAGGGAGCGTGCCATTGGCATGCTGACTGCAGGAATGTCCACCAGAGACGTTACCAGAGAATTGAATGTTCAATTCTCTACTGTTTTAGAGATTTTGGCAGTATATCCAACCGGCCTCACAACCACAGACCATGTGTAACTGCGCCAGCCCAGGACCTCCACATCCAGCTTCTTCACCTGCGGGGTTGTCTGAGACCAGCCTCCCAGACAGCTGATGAAACTGTGGGTTTGCATAACCGAAGAATTTCTGCACAAGCTGTCAGAAACCATCTCAGGGAAGCTCATCAAGATCCTCGTCGTCCTCACCAGGGTCTTAACCTGACTGTAGTTCGGCATCTTAAACCGACTTCAGTGGGCAAATGCTCACCTTAGATGGTCACTGGCACGCTGGAGAAGTGTGCTCTTCATGGATGAATCCCGGTTTCTACTGTACCGGGCAGATGGCAGACAGCGTGTTTGGCGTCTTGTGGGCGAGTGGTTTGCTGATGTTAACGTTGTGATTAGAGTTTCCCATGGTGGGGTTGTGGAACGGGCAGGTATAAGCTACGGACAATGAACACAATTGCATTTAATCGATGGAAATTTGAACACACAGAGATAACGTGATGAGATCTTGAGGCTCATTGTTGTGTCATTCATCTGCTGCCATCACCTCATGTTTCAGCATTATAATGCATGGCCCCATGTCACAAGGATCTGTACACAATTCCTGGAAGCTTCCATGGCCTGCATACTCACCAGACATGTCACCCATTAAGCATGTTTGGGAAGCTCTGGATCGAGCTTCCCAAACAAGCTTTGGATCGACGTGTTCCAGTTCCCGCCATTATCCAGCAACTTCTCACAGCCATTGAAGAGGAGTGGGAGAACATTCCACAGGCCACCAACAACAGCCTGATCAATTCTATGCGAAGGAGATGTGTAGCGCTGCATGAGGCAAATGGTGGTCACACCAGATACGGACTGGTTTTCTCATCCACGCCCCTACTGTTTTTAAAGGTATCTGTGACCAACAGATGCATATCTGTATTCCCAGTCATGTGAAATCCATAGATTAAGGCCTAATGAATTTATTTCAATTGACTGATTTCCTTATTATGTACAGTCACTCAGTAAAATCTTTGAAATTGTTGCTTTATATTTTTTGTTCAGTGTATTCTATAACATTTTAGTAATTTTCATCATAGTAGTTTAAATATATCCCTTGTATATGAAATATATATTTATTGTAGACTGCCACTAGAGTTTGATAAGACGCCCTTGTGGATGGGGATTATCAAGAGTTAATGATATGTGAGATTTGGTTCTGGGTGCCGAAATTACATTCACATGACTGTTATGAATCATTCCATTAACCTACTAGCTGGATTCTCCCTCCCTCCCTCCCTCCTACACGCTGTCTTCTTTTGTTTGCTGACCTTGGTTTTTCCTCAGACCACTTTTCACTGCTGCATTTCAGTCTTTCATTTCTTTTTTCAATCTCGTGATTTCTTATCTTCCTTTTCCTTTTGAGTCATTCCTGGCTGGCTGACTGGTTGGCTGACTGACTGGCTGACTGACTGGCTGACTGACTGACTGACTGGCTGACTGACTGGCTGACTGGCTAAATGACTGGCTGGCTGACTGGCTGACTGGCTGACTGGCTAACTGACAGGCTGACTGACTGACTGACTGACTGGCTGACTGACTGGCTGACTGGCTAACTGACAGGCTGACTGACTGACTGGCTAACTGACTGGCTGACTGACTGACTGGCTGACTGACTGGCTGACTGACTAACTGACTGGCTGACTGGCTGGCTGGCTGGCTGGCTGACTGACTGGCTGACTGGCTGACTGGCTGACTGACTGGCTGACTGGCTAACTGACTGGCTGGATGACTGGCAGACTGGCTGGCAGACTGGCTGGATGACTGGCTGTATGACTGGCTGGCTGACTGGCTAACTGACAGGCTGACTGACTGACTGGCTGACTGACAGGCTGACTGACAGACTGGCTGACTGGCTAACTGACTGGCTGACTGACTGACTGACTGGCTGACTGGCTAACTGACTGGCTGACTGACTGACTGACTGGCTGGCTGGCTGGCTGGCTGGCTGACTGGCTGACTGACTGGCAAACTGGCTAACTGACTGGCTGGATGACTGGCAGACTGGCTGGCAGACTGGCTGGATGACTGGCTGTATGACTGGCTGGCTGACTGGCTGGATGACTGGCTGGATGACTGACTGGCTGGATGACTGGCTAACTGACTGGCTGGCTGACTGGCTGACTGACTGACTGACTGACTGACTGGCTGGCTGGCTGACTGGCTGGCTGACTGGCTGACTGGCAAACTGGCTAACTGACTGGCTGGATGACTGGCAGACTGGCTGGCAGACTGGCTGGATGACTGGCTGGCTGACTGGCTGGATGACTGGCTGGATGACTGACTGGCTGGATGACTGGCTAACTGACTGGCTAACTGACTGGCTGACTGACTGACTGACTGGCTGGCTGGCTGACTGGCTGGCTGACTGGCTGACTGGCAAACTGGCTAACTGACTGGCTGGATGACTGGCAGACTGGCTGGCAGACTGGCTGGATGACTGGCTGTATGACTGGCTGGCTGACTGGCTGGATGACTGTCTGGATGACTGACTGGCTGGATGACTGGCTGGATGACTGGCTGGATGACTGGCTGATTGGATGGATGATTGACTGACTGACTCGCTGACTGGCTAACTGACTGGCTGACTGGCTAACTGACTGGCTGACTTAATGGCTGACTGACTGGCTGGCTGACTGACTGGCTGGCTGACTGGCTGGCTGACTTAATGGCTAACTGACTGGCTAACTGACTGGCTGACTGACTGGCTGGCTGACTGACTGGCTAACTGACTGGCTGGCTGACTGACTGGCTAACTGACTGTCTGGCTGACTGACTGGCTGACTGATTGGCTGCCCGCCCCAACACTAATGTAACACTGTATCAGTATGTCATATTGTCTAAAATGTCAGAGTCTATTTGTTTATATTGTATTTTACCATAGGGTGAATCCTAACCTCCTGATGAATCAAACGTTTACTTTGTTATGCATTGATGTCAATGGGAGACTAAGTGAAAATGTGACTTTATGCTAAAATTAGGACACACCCTATGCATTAACAGTAAATGGCTTAACATGAATTCTCTCCACCCGCCTCTTAGATGACAAGCAGCGTCTATCGTTGCCAGAGGAATCTCTGAACTCACTGTGCTCATGTCACATGTCAAAGCAGTCTGATATGGACCTGACCAGCATGGAACTACAGCAGGAAAGTATTTACATATTTCACTGGACTTTGTAGGCATTCTGTGAACCTCTTCTCTTCTCAGGACATTTCAGATTGATTCATTGATTTATTGATATTTCAGATTGTAGGTAGTGGTCACTTTGCGTCGGTGTGGCAGGGAAGTTACCAAGGGACTACGGTGGCTGTGAAGGTGTTCCCTACCTGGTGCAGACAGGAGTTCACAGCGGAGAGGGAAGTGTACGGACTACCACATCTGGTGCATTCTGGGATTGCTCACTTCCTGGGAGCCGGCAGGAAGTCAGATAGCGGAGACTGTGTCCTGCTCCTGGAGCTAGCCACATGCGTGAGTAACACTGTTTACATAGAGAGACGACATCAAATCGTTTTTATAAGACATGAAGGTTCATACATGCTTATTATAACAAGTTATAAAGCCTTATAGCCCCATGCTTTGATACGTAGTGTTACCATAGTAATTGTCTGATTCTCTAGCTTGGTTTGACGTAAATCCTCATTCTGCTTACTGTCCAAAGATCCCATGCCAGGCTTCATGTTTATTGTTTGTTTAAATACTGTCATTTTAACTAGATAACCACATGAACGTGACACAAGGAAAAACTCTGACTTGTCTTTCTATCCAGGGCTCTCTCAGCTCCTTCCTGTCCAAGAACAGCAGTGACTGGACGACAACACTGAAGCTGGCCCAGTCTCTGTCTGAGGGACTGGCTTACCTCCATTCTGACTTCTACAGGCATGGTATGTATGGACCATCATCATCAACATCATTATCATCATCATCATCATCATCATCATCATAATCATTATTATTATAATCACCATCATCAATCAATCAAACGTATTTATAAAGCCCTTCTTACATCAGCTGATGTCTCAAAGTGCTGTACAGAAACCCAGCCTAAAACCCCAAACAGCAAGCTATGCAGGTGTAGAAGCACTGTGGCTAGGAAAAACACCCCCGAGAAATGCAGGAACCTATGAAGAAACCTAGAGAGGAACCAGGCTGTGAGGGGTGGCCAGTCCTCTTCTGGCTGTGCCGGGTGTAGATTATAACAGTATAGTACATGGCCATTAAGGCCAGATCGTTCTTCAAGATGTTCAAATGTTCATAGATGACCAGCAGGGTCAAATAATAATCACAGTGGTTATAGAGGGTGCAACAGGTCAGCACCTTATGAGTAAATGTCAGTTGGCTTTTCATAGCCGATCATTCAGAGGTCTAGACAGCAGGTGCAGGAGAGAGGGAGAGAGAGGGAGGTCGAAACAGCAGGTCCGGGACAAGGTAACACTTCCTGTGAACAGGTCAGGGTTCCATAGCCGCAGGCAGAACAGCAGAAACTGGATCAGCAGCACGACCAGGTGGACTGGGGACGGGGACAGCCAGGAGTCGCCAGGCCAGGTAGTCCTGAGGCATGGTCCTAAGGCTTAGGTCCTCCGGGTTGAGGGAGAGCGAGGGAGAGAGGTGGGAGAATTAGAGGGAGCATACCTAAGATTACACAGGACATGAGATGAGACAGGAGAATTATACCAGATAGGACAGACTGACCCTAACCCCCAGCACATAGACTATTCCAACATACTGACCCTAACCCCCAGCCCATAGACTATTCCAACAGACTGACCCTAACCCCCAGCCCATAGACTATTCCAACAGACTGACCCTAACCCCCAGCACATAGACTATTCCAACATACTGACCCTAACCCCCAGCACATAGACTATTCCAACAGACTGACCCTAACCCCCCGCATGTATTTAGCACTAACTGAAGTTTACTTAGTGCTTTATCCGGGTAGTCGTAAAGTAGAGCATTGCAATAGTCTAACCTAGAAGTGACAAAAGCATGCATTAGCTTTTCTGCATCATTTTTGGACGTCACAGTTTAGACAACATACCGGAAAAAAGCTCCAAAGCCAAGCTCCACTGCGGTTTCTCCTGGCCATGTGACCTGACCAGGAAGACTTTCTCCTGCTCTCACCATGTGGTCGGGAATAACACCTGACCCCAATCCTTTATGCCGTTTGTCAGTGACTGTACAGTGTGTGTCTGTGTGACTGATGTCTGTGTGTGTGTGTGTTCTCTCAGGGGTGCACAAGCCAGCGGTGGCCCATAGAGATCTCAGCAGTAACAATGTGCTCGTGAGGGACGATGGTACCTGTGTCCTGTGTGACTTTGGCTCTTCCACCATCCTGCGCTCATGTGCCGGTCCACACAGCTGGCAGCGCTACATGGTTAACGCACAGGTGGGCCTCTCTTCCCCCAACCCCGGCTCCCTTCTACTTCTATAGGATGTTTTCTCAGTTTATTGAACATATAGCGAGAGTGACAGAGATAGAGTCTATCCATCCTTGTCACGTCCTAACCAGTAAAAGGGGTTATTTGTCATTGTAGTTTGGTCAGGGGGTGTTTGTTTTGTGTGTTTCGGTGTTTTTGGGTTTAGGTTCTATGTTATCTATTTCTATGTTTATATCTAGTTTTCTATTTCTATGTTGGGTTTTTGGCAATGACCTCCAATTAGAGACAGCTGGTTGTCGTTGTCTCTAATTGGAGGCCATATTTAGTTGTGTTTGTTTCACTTGTGTTTTGTGGGTGTTTATTTTCTGTATAGCCTGGGAGCCTTATGGAACTGTTTTCGTCGTTTCTTTATCAAAACAATGCTGGTATTTTTGCCAGAGGCTGCAGCCCTCAACTGCTACACCGCCCAGTCTCTCATTTTAATAGCGACAGCAACAACAACATGTTTTTGATAGGCAACTTCTGTTTCTACTCTCTCCATAGGCCAGTGTCCAGGCAGTGAGATGATCGTGTTGTTATTGTTGATAATGATGTTGTCGTTGCAGTAGATCATACACACGTTGTTCAGTTTAGTTCAACCTTTCTCCTCTCCATCTACAGGGCCAGGTGGGGACGTTGTGCTATATGGCCCCTGAGCTCCTGGATGGCTGTGTGAACCTGAGCAGTGGCTGGTGTCTCATACAGGGAGATGTCTACTCCTTAGGAACACTGCTTTGGGAGCTGCTGATGCGCTGCTCAGACCTTTTCATGGGTAGGCTATATATCATACCTGGGGTAGGCTATATATCATACCTGGGGTAGGCTATATATCATACCTGGGGTAGGCTATATATCATACCTGGGGGGGGGGGGGTTCAAAATTGTATTTGAAATATTTATTGAGTGTTTCCTTGAGCCTTCCTGGAGTGCCAGGTTGGCTGTGTTTGCACTTTTGGGACTATGGCATCTCTTCCGTTGCTAGTTAGTTAATTAATTAGGTTTCGCTGTTAGCTAGCCAGCGCATGTGATATTTGGTTGTAAGATAATTCAACCTCTTAAGAGTTCTCAGTGTTTATCATAACGGTTGGGTTACCCTAAGGTTAACCTAAGCTCGCTTGCAGTCTCAAAGCGCACTGCCCACAAATGTTTGTCAGTGGGAGACTACCCCCTAACTCTAACACTAACCCTCCGCTTGTGTCTCCCCCTGCAGTCTGCCCGGTGTCAGATCAAACTGTCTAATGAAGAGTTACATCGACAACCCAAACCATAACCCTAACCTCTGTCTCCGCCTGCAGGCTGCCCAGTGCCAGAACACAGACTGCCGTATGAAGAGGAGCTAGGGGCCAGTCCTTCTTTAGAGCAGCTCATAATCCATGTATCTGAGAGAAGGGAACGTCCTTCAGTACCCAAACACTGGCAACAGGTAGGCTATTTCTCCAGGTAGGCTATTTCTCCAGGTAGGCTATTTCTCCAGGTAGGCTATTTCTCCAGGTAGGCTATTTCTCCAGGTAGGCTATTTCTCCAGGAAAAAGGCTATTTCTCCAGGAAAAAGGCTATTTCTCCAGGAAAAAGGCTATTTCTCCAGGAAAAAGGCTATTTTTCCAGGAAAAAGCTTATTTCTCCACGTAGGCTATTCAGTTTCTACTATTAGAGGTAATGACTGTCTGACCTGACTGAGTTACTAGAAGATAGTAAACAAACACATCATTCCCAGGTAATTACTGTATAACTACTGTTATATAAAGTATTAGAGGTGATGACTGTCTGACCTGACTGAGTTACTAGAAAATAGTAAACAAACACATTCCCAGGTAATTACTGTATAACTACTGTTATATAAAGTATTAGAGGTAATGACTGTCTGACCTGACTGAGTTACTAGAAGATAGTAAACAAACACATCATTCCCAGGTAATTACTGTATAACTACTGATGTATAAAGTATTAGAGGTGATGACTGTCTAACCTGACTGAGTTACTAGAAGATAGTAAACAAACACATCATTCCCAGGTAATTACTGTATATCTACTGTTATATAAAGTTTTAGAGGTGATGACTGTCTAACCTGGGGTGAGTTTCCCAAAAACATAAAGATTATCTTTATCTCTAAGACCACCTGGAAATAAGGACAATTAGATGAAGCATGTTACACTATGTTTTTAGGAAACTGATTTATATGTGTTGTCTGTTGCAGGGCTTGCATGACATTCTGTTGGACAGTTGGGACCATGACTCAGATGCCAGACTGACAGCCCAGTGTGCCAGGGACAGACTAGTGTCTCTACCCCCCTGCTGCTCCATATGATATATATATATATATATATATATATATATATAGTATTATGGGATATGTAATTATTCCTTAGTCTGGGACTGACAGCTCAGTGTGCCAGTCTCTACTCTCATGTTGATTTGTGTGTGTGTGTGGTATTCTATTGTGTTATATTCTATAATATTCTCTATACTATTCCATTCTATGATATTATATTCTATACTATTCTCTTGTATTCTATTATATAATATTATATTCTATACTATTCCATTCTATTATATTCTATACTTAGTCACATTATTGTCACAGTTGGAATAGATGTGTCTGCTTGCTATTTCATTGACTTACACATTGCCTACATCTTTTTGGTTTATTTTACCTAACGTTTGTGTATGCAGAAAATGTACTGTCGTGAAACTCTATTGGGCTCTTGCTAAAGACTTGTTTGACATTTGTTGTAGAATCCTATAAATGTACCGTAATTTCCGGACTATTGAGCGCACCTGAATATAAGCCGCACCCACTGAATTAAAAAAAAGGATATATTTTGAACATAAATAAGCCGCACATGTCTATAAGCCGCAGGTGCCTACCGGTACATTGAAACAAATGAACTTTACACAGGCTTTAACGAAACACGGCTTGTAACAAAAATAAATAGGCTTTAACGAAACACGGCTTGTAACAAAAAAAAAATAATTAGCAGTAAACAGTAGCCTACCAAGAAAGTCATTGGTCACTATCTTCCTCCTCCTGTGCACTGAAACCACTGAAACCATCTCCTTCGGTGTCGGAGTTGAATAGCCTCAGAATTGCTTCATCCGATATTGGGTCGTTTTCATTGTCGCTCTCGTCACTGTTTGACCTTAACCCGTTCGGCAATTTCATTGATCTAATGAAAGCTTCATGCCGCCAAAAAACTGAGCATGGGGAAAAAAGTTGCGGCTTATAGTCCGGAATTTACGGTAGTGGTAAACCGCACAGCAGAATCAGACGTTAGGTTGCTAAGGTACGACTGAGGTCAAAGCTGCTTTTAAATCTACATTTTATATTGGATCACAGTAATATTCTGACATTTTTATGTTGATATTTGTAGAGTGGAGGACAGAAACGTGATTGGATTATCTTTACTGGTTTTGTGCAGAAGGCTTGAATAAAGCTCATAGTGATAAACATCATAGGCATAATGTGTTCACTTTGGATGATCACTTTGTGTAATATGTTGACATGTTTCTATAGCAATAATATAGAATCATATTCTGTATGCCATTTAGCAAATGCTTTAAAGGTGCAATATGCAGCAGAAATCACTCTGCCATCTCCTGGTTTGCTTAAATTCTAATATTCGCCTAATTTCAGTTTATGTGACAAAACAAACAAGTCATCGTGTAGAGAGTCATTGTACCATCTAAAATGTGGTGAAAAATATTTTCCATAACCAAAAATATTGTATTTTCAGCGGTTTGAAGCTGGTGTACAAAACCGAAAGTAAAAGAACAAAAACTAAACACACTGGAAGCATAGAAAGAGCACATAGAACAGATCTACCGCTTCTTAGACTTGCTTTCAATGAGAATAGCAGATCTATAATTCAAATTTCGCCAAAAACATGACATATTGCAGCTTTAATAGAAAGCCACAGTACGGCATGCTTACATTTTCACATGGGTGGCTCCAGTGGCAATGGAGCCCTTGATCCTGACTTTGCAAGCTTGTTATATACAGTTGAAGTCAGAAGTTTACATACACCTTAGCCAAATACATTTAAACTCAGTTTTTCACAATTCCTGACATTTAATCCTAGTAAAAATTCCCTGTCTTAGGTCAGTTAGGATCACCACTTTATTTTAAGAATGTGAAATGTCAGAATAATAGTAGAGAGAATTATTTGTTTCAGCTTTTATTTCTTTCATCACATTCCCAGTGGGTCAGAAGTTTACATACACTCAATTAGTTTTTGGTATTATTGCCTTTAAATTGTTTAACTTGGGTCAAACGTTTCGGGTAGCCTTCCACAATCTTCCCACAATAAGTTGGGTGAATTTTGACCCATTCCTCCTGACAGAGCTGGTATAACTGAGTCAGGTTTGTAGGCCTCCTAGCTCGCACACACTTTTTCAGTTCTGCCCACACATTTTCTATAGGATTGAGGTCAGGGCTTTGTGATGGCCACTCCAATACCTTGACTTTGTTGTCCTCAAGCCATTTTGCCACAACTTTGGAAGTATGATTGGGGTCATTGTCCATTTGGAAGACCCATTTGCGACCAAGCTTTAACTTCCTGACTGATGTCTTGAGATGTTGCTTCAATATATCCACATTTTTCTTCCTCATGATGCCATCTATTTTGTGAAGTGCACCAGTCCCTCCTGCAGCAAAGCACCCCCACAACATGATGCTGCCACCCCCGTGCTTCGCGGTTGGGATGGTGTTATTTGGCTTGCAAGCCTCCCCCTTTTGTTCCAAAAATAACGATGGTCATTATGGCCAAACAGTTCTATTTTTGTTTCATCAGACCGGAGGACATTTCTCCAAAAAGAACAATCTTTGTCCCCATGTGCAGTTGCAAACCGTAGTCTGGCTTTTTTATGGCAGTTTTGGAGCAGTGGCTTCTTCCTTGCTGAGCGGCCTTTCAGGTTATGTCGATATAGGACTCGTTTTACTGTGGAAATAGATACTTTTGTACCTGTTTCCTCCAGCATCTTCACAAGGTCCTTTGCTGTTGTTCTGGGATTGATTTTCACTTTTCGCACCAAAGTACGTTCATCTCTAGGAGACAGAACGCGTCTCCTCCTTCTGGTATGACGACTGCGTGGTCCCATGGTGTTTATACTTGCGTACTAATGTTTGTACAGATGAACGTGGTACCTTCAGGTGTTTGAAAATTGCTCCCAACGATGAACCAGACTTGTGGAGGTCTACAATTTTTTTTCTGAGGTCTTGGTTGATTTCTTTTGATTTTCCCATGATGTCAAGCAAAGAGGCACTGAGTTTGAAGGTAGGCCTTGAAATACATCCACAGGTACACCTCCAATTGACTCAAATTATGTCAATTAGCCTAACAGAAGCTTCTAAAGCCATGACATCATTTTCTGGAATTCTCCAAGCTGTTTAAAGGCACAGTCAACTTAGTGTATGTAAACTTCTGACCCACTGGAATTGTGTTACAGTGAATTAAGTGAAATAATCTGTCTGTAAACAATTGTTGGAAAAATGACTTGTGTCATGCACAAAGTAGATGTCCTAACCGACTTGCCAAAACTATAGTTTGTTAACAATAAATTTATGGAGTGTTTGAAAAACGAGTTTTAATGACTCTAACCTAAGTGTATGTAAACTTCCGACATCAACTGTTTATATACGATACTTGTATCTTATATTGTTTGATTTAACCATTACATCTGAGTTCCATTGACATAGTAATGTGTTTTACAAGGAAGCACTGGCCGAGAGGCAGCTCCACAAATGTTCATACAAATTCAATTCAATGACAAGACAACAATCAGAAGCCCCGTTTATACCTGCCATTAACATGCGTCATTCGTCCTGATTTTGTCTTGATCTTGTCTGTTTACATTTATAAGATCAGATTACAATGCGTCTGTTAATCATCTACGCTTCTGGGCACAATCGGAGTGTGGACAAGATCAGGACAAAGCTTGCATGTTAGAACCAAGTATAAACAGGGCTAGAGGCTGAACAATGGGGCTGTCGTAGGAAGGAGCGGACCAAAGTGCAGCGTGTGTGTCGTTCCACATTTTATTTTCACTGTGAAACTATGCAATACATAAATAAACTGACAGAACAAAAACAACAAACCGTGATGCCGCGTTAACATACACATACTCCAAATCAATCTCCCACAAACCCAGGTGGGAAAAACACCTACTTAAGTATGATCTCCAATTAGAGACAACGATGACCAGCTGCCTCTAATTGGAGATCATCCCACACAAAGCCCAACATAGAAATACAAAACTAGAACATCACAACATAGAAAAACTAAACTAGAAAAAAAACCTGTCACGCCCTGACCTACTCTACCATAGAAAATAACACCTTTCTATGGTCAGGATGTGACAGGGGCACATGGGTTGGTAGGATTTATTGAAAAGCCATATTCTTATACACTGTTGGCCTATGTCACGTCCTGACCAGTAGAGGGAGTATTTGTTATTGTAGTTTGGTCAGGACGTGGCAGAGGGTATTTGTTTTATGTGGTCCGGGGGTTGTGTGTATTGTAGAGGGGTGTTTTATTTATGTGTTCCAGGGTTTTGGGTGTATGTTCTAGTTATTGGTGTTCTAGGGTTTTCTGGTTTGTGTATTTCTTTGTTGTCTGTGTGGCTCTCGATCAGGAACAGCTGTACTTCGTTGTTCCTGATTGAGAGTCATATATAAGGAGCTTGTTTTCACCTGGGGTTTTTGGTAGGTAGTTATCTTTAGCACTGCTGTTACTTTAGCCTGTTAAACTGTCTTCTGTCGTTCTTTGTTTTTGGTGTTCACTTTATTTAATAAATAATCAAGATGAGCATCCACATTCCTGCTGCATTTTGGTCGTCTCTACCCAATGACAGCCTAGAGGAATTAATTGACACATCTTTCATTAAAATCAGTTCACGATTTTGAATCAATTCTCTGATCCCAGGTATTGATTCTTAAATCGATTCTTAGTAATGTTAGCTAGCACTGTACATGCACCAAAACTCTGGTATTATTATTAAATAATTAGCGGACATTTTTTCAGCGCTTCTATTGCCATGACTGATCATAACTCGTTTTCTCATGGCTCTGTCGTCCCTCTGCAGCAGACATACCATGAGCAATATGTTTGGAACATCAAATCCCAATAAAATCTCAGTATCAAATCGTGATACATACAGGATGTAATGGCGATATGCATTGAATTGTGACCTAAGTATTGTAATAACATTGAATCGTGAGGAAATCGTGCCAATTCCCAGGCCTAATTATCATGTTTCCATAGAAACATATCTCACGTCACATAGCTTTTTGAACAGAAGCTTGACTCAGGTGGAGTCAGGTGTTCCTATCAAAGACACTATTTATTTAACTGTTTTTTAAACAGGGAAGTCCAATTGAGACAGACTTTTCTTCTGCAACATACATTATAAGGAATTAGTGGCACAATTATAACAATCAGAGGCAGAAGCATGAGAAATAGAAAAATACAATGATAAAAAAAATACATGTGAACAGGTCCTCTGTGAACAGGTCTTCTGTGAACAGGTCTTCTGTGAACAGGTCCTCTGTGAACAGATCCTCTGAACAGGTCCTCTGTGAACAGGGCCTCTGTGAACAGATCCTCTGAACAGGTCCTCTGTGAACAGATCCTCTGAACAGGTCCTCTGTGAACAGGTCCTCTGTGAACAGGTCTTCTGTGAACAGGTCCTCTGAACAGGTCCTCTGAACAGGTCCTCTGTGAACAGGGCCTCTGTGAACAGGTCCTCTGTGAACAGGTCCTCTGTGAACAGGTCCTCTGTGAACAGGGCCTCTGTGAACAGGGCCTCTGTGAACAGGTCCTCTGTGAACAGGTCTTCTGTGAACAGATCCTCTGAACAGGTCCTCTCTGAACAGGTCCTCTGTGAACAGGGCCTCTGTGAACAGGTCTTCTGTGAACAGATCCTCTGAACAGGTCCTCTGTGAACAGGTCCTCTGTGAACAGGGCCTCTGTGAACAGGTCCTCTGTGAACAGGTCCTCTGTGAACAGGGCCTCTGTGAACAGGTCCTCTGTGAACAGATCCTCTGAACAGGTCCTCTGTGAACAGGTCCTCTGTGAACAGGGCCTCTGTGAACAGGTCCTCTGTGAACAGGTCTTCTGTGAACAGGTCTTCTGTGAACAGATCCTCTGAACAGGTCCTCTGTGAACAGGTCCTCTGTGAACAGGTCTTCTGTGAACAGGTCCTCTGAACAGATCCTCTGAACAGGTCCTCTGTGAACAGGTCCTCTGTGAACAGGTCCTCTGTGAACAGGTCCTCTGTGAACAGGGCCTCTGTGAACAGGGCCTCTGTGAACAGGTCCTCTGTGAACAGGGCCTCTGTGAACAGGTCCTCTGTGAACAGGTCCTCTGTGAACAGGTCCTCTGTGAACAGGTCCTCTGTAAACAGGTCCTCTGTGAACAGGTCCTCTGTGAACAGGGCCTCTGTGAACAGGTCCTCTGTGAACAGGGCCTCCATTCTCAGCGCCTTAGTAGCGTTAATAAAGTTCATCATTCGAACTATCTTATGATGAATCTTTAGTAGCCAAGCTGTTTCCCAGAGCCTTTTTTTTTTGTCTCGTTAAAACCTTTCAGCTTCTACAAGTGATTCAGACTACCTCATAAAGCAGCCGATGTGCATCTTAGATACTTTTTTTGCCCTTCCACGTTACCTTTTTTCACAGAAGATCTCCGCTAAACATAGAATCAAGATGTTTATGCCTGGCCTGTTCTGTCTGACTGTGACCACCGATAACTTCAGAATTAAGTTGACTACACATACAAAGTTGATAAAACATTTGCAATTGTTACAAACAAGCAGTGGCGATTTTAGCATGTAAATCCAGTGTTGGAAAAAGTACTCAATTGTCATACTTGAGTAAAAGTAAAGATACCTTAAGAGAAAATGACTCAAGTAAAAGTGACTCAGTAAAATACTACTTGAGTAAAAGTCTAAAAGTATTTGGTTTTTAATATACTGAAGTATCAAAAGTCAATGGAATTCCTAAAATGTACTTAAGTATCAAAACTAAAAGTAAAAAGTATAAACCATTTCAAATTCCTTATATTAAGCAAACCAGACGGCACAATTCTCTTGTTTTTTTTAATTGACGGACAGCCAGGGGCACTCCAACACTCAGACATAATTTACAAATGAAGCATTTGTGTTTAGTGAGTCTGCCAGATCAGAGGCAGCAGGGATGACCAGGGGTGTTCTCTTGATAAGTGTGTAAATTTGACAATTTTCCTGTCAAAATGTAACGAGTACTTTTGGGTGTCAGTGAAAATGTATGGAGTAAAAATAACCTTATTTTCTTTAGGAATGTAGTGAAGTAAAAGTAAAAGTTAGCAAAAATATAAATAGTAAAGCAAAGTACAGATACCCAAAAAACGACTTATGTAGTACTTTAAAGTATTTTTGCTTAAGGACTTTATACCACTGTGTAAATCGTGGTGGGGCAAACCACCCACATTTTTTTAGAAGCATGCCAGCAAAGCCATTACACAACACAACACTAAGCAATACATGAATTATACTATAACAGTGACAAACGGTGACCACAAACTGGCCTACAACAGCAGTCCCAACATCTTACCACTGCTACACCTGGTTATCAGCGGAGTCTTGTCTGGCAGCGAAACAGTTCATTCAGCCTAATTTAATGCCTCAGCTGATAAAAAACATAGCTGATATGGCTGACTTGCTTAAACAAATGTGGTGTCTACTTACAATTGAGATGTACAAACTACGGCATAAGGTGACGACGAGATGATAAGAGGAAAACCGTCATTTCGATTCAAGACATTAATGAGCGACCTAGGACGGACGTAGTCAATAACTATTTGTTCAGCACTTTTGAAATGTACAGCGACAGAATTCAAAACATGGGCCGTTCTTACAGTATTCTTCCAGTACACTAAGTCAGAACTGTAGGATAGAAAAGGGGGTAAATAAGTAGACAATGAAAGCTCTTACAATATCAGATGATTACATTTCTCTAAAACAGGCTATAGGCTACATGTGCACCACCAAGTCAGAACAGTAGGCTAAATTATGAGGGGGAAAGGGACCAAATTATTAGGGTGAAGCACATGGGCTACTAACAGCTGACTACACAACACACACTTATTATTACTTTCTTAGCTACAGCATACACATCTCCCTGGCATATTACATCATTTATCCAGCAGGATACAATACATTTTTGGATGCACCTTGTTGTGCTGTGCTCACTTGAACAGGTTGTGCAGCAGTCCTTCGTGGGCAAATTTTGTCATCCATTTTTTTCATCAAAGTCTGGCATTCTCTGGATTTATGTTGCTTTCAAGATAACTGGGAACTTGGAGAAAAAAAACAAGGTTGAATCATGATGTCAGTGATTTTCAGGTCCGAGCTGTAGAAAGAGGCCAGTGTTCCTGACTTGGAATTCCGAGTTGGATGACCGTTCAAAACGTATTTTCCCAGTCGGAGCTGTTTTTTTCCAGAGTTCCCAGTTGTCTTGAACTCACTGAAGTCTGAGATTTCCCAGTTCCGAGTTTCCAGACATTCCAGAAGTCATGCTGGATTGACAGTATGGCAAATGTTGAATGTTTATCCTTTTAAGCTTGGAGACGGTTAAAACCAGACTTGGACCACACACCCACTCCACCGAATAGCAGGCTACTGATTGCTTTGCAAGGCTTGCAGTTAGCCACTGATTCTTTCCAAACCACTCATTGTTGAATAGTCGATTTCCAACTTGTCGTGTAATGTTTATGTCCAATAGCCGATGAGCACCGATACGTTTTATCTATAATTCTCTTCATAATTTCTCTTCACATGACAAGGCTTGAAAAGGATTTTCCAGTAGATTGTCGACTTGATTCATAATGATGACTGCTAGCTTGCTAGCTAAGATTTTGAAAGTATGATGTTGACATGATCAATCAAAGCTACTGTAGATATAACGTGATTTGATGACGATCTCTGTCCAACGACCTTGAGCCTTCTTGGATGGGCACTTCTAATGTAACTCTATGACAGCACCCAGGGGGCTTGAATTTTCGAGCTCTACCCGTAGATTTTGCAGTGACATTGTGTCCCCATGAGTGACAGAACACTGAGCCAATCACGGCGCAACTAGAGAACATTACCAATCCCTACACTCCGTATTTTCCGCTGTCTGCCCCACCACCACAGACAGCACTGAACTAGGCTGAAACACCTGCATTTTGGAGCTGCCCCACCACCACAGAAAGCACTGAACTAGGCTGAAACACCTGCATTTTGGAGCTGCCCCACCACCACAGAAAGCACTGAACTAGGCTGAAACACCTGCATTTTGGAGCTGCTTTACTCAAGAAAACAAAAAAGAGACCATGTTTGTATGGAGGCTTTATTAACTCAATGTTGTTGTTTTTTTTACATTGCTTGCAAACTGATATGTGACACGTATTAATGCCAAAATAACATACAAAACAGGCAACAACAACAAAACGTTTTTATTTTTTAAGCTAAACAGGTGAATGACGGGTTGCCACTGCAAACAAGTGAAAGATAACACAATGCTTCAAATGAAAACCGAGATGACTGCATTAAAAGATAAATAGGATAATTGAGCCTTGAAGTCATATCGAGTTATATTTTTCCACTAGTCTGTCATTTTTGCCTCAATATGTTTCATGATGTGTGACAACATGTGCCCAATCTGTGATGTATTAGCTCTATTATTGGGGAAGCATAATAAGCACCTTCAATATTTGCAGCCATAGGTAATATCTCACTAGGAACTTCTCTGTGGTCAGTATTGTTGTATAATTGTAATGTTATTAAGGTAAGATTTTAATGGAGAAAGCTGATCCTTGAGCAGCGCTGCTTTTCTTTCGATCCTATCAATATCTACAGTCTAACGCAGCCTGGTCTCATAGACTAGACGTAACACAGGAAATGTAAAAAAAAAAACGTTTTACCAATTTGCAACATATCATACATTTTACAAATTCGTAACATATCATACATTTGACAAATTCGTAACATATATGTTTCACAAATTCATAACATATCATACATTTTACAAATTCATAACATATCATATGACATGGATGATGGAAATCCACAAGTTAGGACTAATACATACCATACAAAACATAACATATAATTTTGGGCTCCCGAGTGGCGCAGCAGTCTAAGGCACTGCATCTCAGTGCTAGAGGTGTCACTACAAACCCTGGTTTGATTGCAGGCTGTATCATAACAGGCTGTGATTGGGTGTCCCATAGGGCCCAGCGTCGTCCAGGTTAGGGTTTGGCTGGGGTTGGCTATCATTGTAAGTAAGAATTTGCTCTTAACTGACTTGCCTAGTTAAATAAAGGTTAAATTAAAAAAAATCATACTAAATGGAGTGTATTGAATTGATCTACAGAATAATACGAAATACACTGAGACCAGGTTGTCTAACGATACACTTTGTGAAAGCTGGTAGCGTACGATCATCGTATTGCTTTAAGTTAGGCTACATCGCAAGTGGGAAACGAGGCCCAGGTAATTTACCAATACCCTGAAATTCCCTGGAGTGAGCAGAGGGTGGCGGTATACCCCTACCCCCGTAAATTGGGTTTAGGGATAGGCATTCAAACTGACTAGTAACATAAGTGTATAGTTATATACCGTAGAAACAGAAACATACATGTTTTTTCGATTAGGGACAGGTTTCCCAAAAGCATCTTAAGGCTAAAACCATATTTACATTACCGAGCGTTTCCCAAAACCGTCTTTATTAACGTTTCACTTGAAAACGCTCGTAATCTAACGCCTGCCTCAGACCACTCGTAGAGCAGCTAAATGCGTCGTTAGATCACCGTTTGCCATCTCGCGTCACTTTACACACAGGAAATCTACGCTAAACACAGAATGGAGATGTTTATCTGTCTCTCTGTGACCACCAACAACTTAATAGTTGAATATAAGTAGCTTAAAAAGTTTGCAATGTTAAAAACAAGCGAAGCAAAATAACTGAATTATATAATAGCTAGATTATTAGGGTATATATTGACATCACTTTCATGTATGCTCAATCGATAGACCTACCTAGTATTAAGCCATTAGACTCTATCTGAGCTGTTTCAATATTCGTAGGCCTATCTACTAGGTCTATAGGCTACTATTATCTAACCTAACCAATAACCTAAAGGTCAATATATTAGGTCTATGGCAATGTCGCTTAACTTCCTTCATGTTTAATTATTTTTAATTGTAAAATATCTGTAGGCCTACTTGAATACATAATATGCTACATAACATTTTCTTCTATTGATGGGAAACTGTATTTTGTACCAGAGAAGAAGAAAGATGGATTTGAATAGCCAGATTTACCTGGAAGGTCCAGTTGCTAAGAAAGTCGATTTTAGAGACCAGGCTTCTAACAATAAGGTCTAGCAGCTCGAGCTAAAAATCACCCGGCACAGGGACACTGTCTCCTCAACCGAAAACCCTGGATAGAGGGGCTCTTTGAATTCAGTGTGGAATGTGTGCAGGTGGGTCAGTGTGTCAGAGGAGATGCTATAGAAGGTAAGAGAACCAGCCTGCCAGTCCAGATACACTCCAACTCTATTGGAGTAAGGGGCCATTATGGTAGTGTGATTACCATTGTGCCAGGCAGTGTAACCATCACTATAGCATCCCAGACCCCAAGATATGTCATTGCTTCCAAGTAGATTGGAATCAAAACAGCTTTTTCTTTTATAGGTCACTGCCAAACGAGTTTTTTCTCCACTCCACTCCACCTCCCAGTAACAACGCCCTTCCAGACCCTCTGTACACAGCACCTGTGTCCGGTCCTTAAATCTCTCTACCGATGTCACTTTTCTGTTGTCCTCAGACAGAATGAGCTGTCTGTCTGCTGTGTTTGGATCCAGTGTGAGTTCACAGGCATCTGATATGGTGAAACCAATAAAACATATTACAAGTTATATTTGTCCAATCTAGTCAACTAATATAATTCACTGGTCTCCAGCTTCATATCACACCATAAATAATATAGGTTATTGTTAATCTATGCATAGTCACTTCACCCCTACCTACATGTACAAATTACCTCAACTAACCTGTACTCCCTGCACACTGACTCGGTACCGGTACCCCCTGTATATAGCCTCGTTATTGTTATTTTATTGTGTTACTTTTTGTATTTATTTTTATTTGGTTAATGTCTAACTGTAGACCAAACTCTGTATTTAACACTTCTTTGTTCTTTGGCTGAAATTGAGAATTAAAGAAGGGTCACTTAGAATCCCCAACCTTGAAACTCACCAGTTGCCTATGTGGTATTTTACTATTAAAAAAAAATGTGTGAACTCGCAAGTGCGTGCACACATAGGAGGTACCGTGAAAATAACGTGCCGGGGCCAATGGATTTGTTCTGGCGCTGGCCCTGGGTCACTAGAGCAGGGATAGGCAACCCTGGTCCCAGAGTGCTATAGGTACCTCATGTTTTTTATTTAACCGACCTGGATGCAGGCGGTGTCAGAGGAAGGCCCCAAAAAATTGTCAAAGACTTCTCTCTGCTACCGCACGGCAAGTGGTACCGGAGTGCCAAGTCTAGCACCAAAAGGCTCCGTAACAGCTTCTACCCCTGTATATAGCCCTGTTACACCCTGTATATAGCCTCCACATTGACTCGGTACTGTAACACCCTGTATATAGCCTCCACATTGACTCTGTACCGGTACCCCCTGTATATAGCCCTGTTACACCCTGTATATAGCCCTGTTACACCCTGTATATAGCCTTCACATTGACTCGGTACTGTAGCACCCTGTATATAGCCTCCACATTGACTCGGTACCGTAACACCCTGTATATAGCCCTGTTACCCCCTGTATATAGCCCTGTTACACCCTGTATATAGCCTCCACATTGACTCGGTACTGTAACACCCTGTATATAGCCTCCACATTGACTCGGTACCAGTACCCCCTGTATATAGCCCTGTTACACCCTGTATATAGCCCTGTTACACCCTGTATATAGCCCTGTTACACCCTGTATATAGCCTTCACATTGACTCGGTACTGTAGCACCCTGTATATAGCCTCCACATTGACTCGGTACCGTAACACCCTGTATATAGCCCTGTTACCCCCTGTATATAGCCCTGTTACACCCTGTATATAGCCTCCACATTGACTCGGTACTGTAACACCCTGTATATAGCCTCCACATTGACTCGGTACCAGTACCCCCTGTATATAGCCCTGTTACACCCTGTATATAGCCCTGTTACACCCTGTATATAGCCTTCACATTGACTCGGTACTGTAGCACCCTGTATATAGCCTCCACATTGACTCGGTACCGTAACACCCTGTATATAGCCCTGTTATACCCTGTATATAGCCCTGTTACACCCTGTATATAGCCCTGTTACACCCTGTATATAGCTCTGTTACACCCTGTATATAGCTCTGTTACACCCTGTATATAGCTCTGTTACACCCTGTATATAGCCTCCACATTGACTCGGTACCAGTACCCCCTGTATATAGCCTCCACATTGACTCTGTACCGGTACCCCCTGTATATAGCCCTGTTACACCCTGTATATAGCCTCCACATTGACTCTGTACCGGTACCCCCTGTATATAGCCCTGTTACCCCCTGTATATAGCCTCCACATTGACTCTGTACCGGTACCCCCTGTATATAGCCCTGTTACCCCCTGTATATAGCCTCCACATTGACTCTGTACCGGTACCCCCTGTATATAGCCCTGTTACCCCCTGTATATAGCCTCCACATTGACTCGGTACTGTAACACCCTGTATATAGCTCTGTTACCCCCTGTATATAGCCTCCACATTGACTCGGTACTGTAACACCCTGTATATAGCTCTGTTACACCCTGTATATAGCCTCCACATTGACAACCACAACTTCTCTTGCTTGGCTAATCATTTGGACCGATGACAAATATGGCCCCGGGGATTCCCCCAAGGGTATAAGGCGAGGGTAAGTGGACGAGGGTGTGTCTTTAATGACTTTGAAACGCAGCCTAGGGACAGGGTTGCCCAGCCCTGCCCTAGAGTAGGAAGAAACGCAGCCTAGGGACAGGGTTGCCTAGCCCTGCCCTAGAGTCTAGGAAGAAACGCAGGTCACTATATGGAATTTGAATCAGAACTTTGCATCAGAGCCTCCACAGCCCTGTTTCAGCTCAATACATTTTTACCTTAATTATTCATCACTTACATTTTTTAAGCCCTGGTTGTAACCGGCGCGCTTCACCATTGTCCAAACTGTAAAAGAAAATTTAAAAAATTAAAAAAAAGGATTAAAAAAAAGATAATGATTCATATATATCAGATTTACACACATGAAGTGTTGGGATTAGTTACTCGTTACATTTAACAATATTACAGACAATATTACTGGAAAGTAACACATTATATTACTAGTTATATTACTTTTGAGTTACTTTCATGAAAAAAAATCTCAAAATCTCACTGTTTGTTTGACTGTCGGGAGGAGCAAGGTGAGCCGCGCCCACTCTACCAAAGATAGGCTACTTACTAACTCAGGTTTGATAGCTAGTTCCTCCTTCCATCTGATAGGCTTCTTACTAACTCAGGTTTGATAGCTAGTTCCTCCTTCCATCTGATAGGCTACTTACTAACTCAGGTTTGATCACTAGTTCCTCCTTCCATCTGATAGGCTACTTACTAACTCAGGTTTGATCACTAGTTCCTCCTTCCATCTGATAGGCTACTTACTAACTCAGGTTTGATAACTAGTGTCTCCTTTGATCTGTGGCGCTGCTTTCCTGTTCTAGTCTACAAGTGCTGCGCTATATATGGGCTGCTGAATTAGCCATATATACTGTAAGACAAGGCCATCGAACTGCTAAACAGCCATCACTAACATAGAGTGGCTGCTGCCCACATTGAGACCCAATCACTGGACACTTTAATAAATGGATCACCAGTCTCTTTAAACAATGCCACTTGAAATAATGCTACATTAATAATGTTTACATATCTTACATTAGTCATATCATATGTATATACTGTATTTTATACCATCTATTGCACCTTGCCTATGCCGCTTGGCCATCACCCATCCATATACTTATATGTACATATTCTCATTCACCCCTTTAGATGTGTGTGTATTAGGTAGTTGTGGTGGGAATGTTAGTAAACATGATAGATATTACTGCACTGTAGAAACTATAGGCACAAGCATTTCGCTACACTCGCATTAACATCTGCTAACCATGTGTATGTGACCAATAAAATTTGATTTGATATGCATGCAGACACGCAGGAACGCACTCATATGCATGCAGACACACAGGAACTCACTCATATGCATGCAGACATGCAGGAACACACTCACATGCATACAGAAATGCAGGAACTCACTCATATGCATGCAGACACACAGGAACTCACTCATATGCATGCAGACACGCAGGAACTCACTCACTCACATGCATGCAGAAATGCAGGAACTCACTCATATGCATGCAGACACACAGGAACTCACTCATATGCATGCAGACACCCAGGAACTCACTCATATGCATGCAGACATGCAGGGACTCACTCACATGCATGCAGAAATGCAGGAACTCACTCATATGCATGCAGACACGCAGGAACGCACTCATATGCATGCAGACACACAGGAACTCACTCATATGCATGCAGACATGCAGGGACTCACTCACATGCATGCAGAAATGCAGGAACTCACTCATATGCATACAGACACGCAGGAACTCACTCACTCACATGCATGCAGACATGCAGGAACCCATTCACCTGCAAGCAGACGTGCAGGAATACACTCATGCATGCAGACAATACTGATAGATACAAACACTCAAAATACTTTAGTTTCTCCAGTCCTGCAGGGAACAACTTCAGTGCTGAGCCTCCTGGGTGATTGTAGCTCAGGTCCAGCTCTCTTAGATGTGAGGGGTTTGACTTCAAAGCTGAGGCCAGAGAAGCACAGCCTTCCTCTGTGACCAGGCAGCCTGACAGCCTGCAGAGAGTTGATCATCATTTCTACACGTAGCATTTCCACATTGCACACCAAAATTATTTTATACACGGACTGCTAAAATCTTGAGTGGGCAGCTATCTTTTCAACCCAAAAAATTGCCAGATAAACAACTGCAATGAAAACATTTTTTTTTTTTTACAAAAGAGAATGAGGGGTTTATTGTACATTGATTTGAGTTAATACATCTCTTCCCATAACGAACATGACAAGAAAGCAGTCTTTTTCTTCTTTTTTTACCAATATACAGACTGGGAACAGAGAATAGTCAGTTCTCATGGCCAAATATATTAGGCTGGTACACACTAAGAGAAGAGGCTTCCTCAAGGGTTCTTTGGAAAATGTGATGGTTCTATGTGGAACCATAATGACTCATAGAACCCTTTGAGACCTTTAATGGTTCTTTGGTAAATGTGATGGTTCTATGTGGAACCATAATGACTCATAGAACCCTTTGAGACCTTTAATGGTTCTTTGGGAAATGTGATGGTTCTATGTGGAACCATAATGACTCATAGAACCCTTTGAGACCTTTAATGGTTCTTTGGGAAATGTGATGGTTCTATGTGAGACCTTTAATGGTTCTTTGGGAAATGTGATGGTTCTATGTGAGACCTTTAATGGTTCTTTGGGAAATGTGATGGTTCTATGTGAGACCTTTAATGGTTCTTTGGGAAATGTGATGGTTCTATGTGAGACCTTAAATGGTTCTTTGGGAAATGTGATGGTTCTATGTGAGACCTTTAATGGTTCTTTGCGGTTCACAAAAGGGTCCTTTCCTCTTTGAGTGATAATTAAAATGTAGGGGTGGTGGCGCATTCTAATATTTTGGGGCGTGGTTTGCAAACACAGCTCTTTTTGTGCAACCGTGAGTTAGAGTGTTTACCAGTATATCTAATATGTTGTGTTAGGCCATCACATGACTATGGCCTGGGACGGTGTCTTGGGAAGGCGTCATACACTGTATGTCCTTCTGTCAGTTGAGAACGGTTGAGTAACTCAGTGGTTCATAATGATCTCCTCAGGGACTCCCTGCTGTTACAGAACTAACAAACCTGATTCAACTTTTATATATATATATATAAAATATGGATAGCCAGAATAAAAAAAATATGTATGGTTTTTCAATAGGATCTATCTCTATAGAACCATTCTCCATAAACGTTTGATAAAGAACCACCTTTTTTGGGTGATTAGGAAAGGGTTCCTTATAGCACCATATAGGTTCCATTTAGAACCTTATTAGCATGGTTCTTTATAGAACATTCATAAAAGGTTCTATAAAGAACCAAAAAGGGATCCACTATGGCAACAAGCCAAAAAAAACGTTTTCTTTGGCACAGAAGCGTTTGTGTTTAGTGTGTATCAGCCTACAGTATATAACCAGGTGAAACTATAATAAAGTACATGTTGACCTCAGTGTCTCCAGTTGACAGTGTGGACTCTCCAGTCCAGCAGAGAGCAGCTTCACTCCTGAATCCTGCAAGTCATTGTTACTCAGGTCCAGCTCTCTCAGTTGGGAGGAGTTTGAACTGAGAGTCGAGGCCAGAGAAGCACAGCAGCTCTCTGTGAGGTTACATCCATTCAGCCTAAATGGAAAGTAGAAATAGGAAATGTTCACAATTGTATGTGTGCCATGTTATTTGAATAAAAACAGTCATTATGTTTTATTGTGGTGTAAATAAAAATATTATTTCAGATGTTTACGTTTTTAATACCCATGTACTTACAGAGCTGTTCTGGAGGCTTTGACCACTGGCAGCAGCTTAACAAGACCTTCCTCTGATCTGGAGTATTTCTTCAGGTCAAACACTTCCAGCTTCTCTTCTGAAGTCAGCAACACAAAGACCAGAGCTGACCAATGAGCAGATGAGAGGCTGGCTTCTGAGAGACTTCCTGATCTCAGGTAGCTTTGGATCTCCTCCACTAGAGAATGGTCATTCAACTCGTTCAGACAGTGGAACAGATTGATGCATTTCTCTGAGGTGGGCTTGTCCCTGATCTTTGCCTTGATGTACTTGACAATCATTTCATTGGTCTGTGAGTTGCTACTTGTCTGTGTCAGTAGGCCTCGTAGGAGAGTCTGATTGGACTTCAGTGAGAGGCCCAGAAGGAAGCGGAGGAACAGGTCCAGGTGTCCACTCTCACTCTCTAAAGCCTTATCCACTGCACTCCTTGCCAGGTCGATTAGACGGTTGTCAATAGACAGTGTCCGCAGCTTGGCAGAGGTTGATTGCGGTTTGGCCATTAGATTCACATTGTTGTTGATGACTGAGAGGAACACATACACAGCAGCCATGAACTCCTGGATGCTCAGATGAACAAAGCAGTACACCTTCTCCTGGTACAGCCCGCATTCCTCTCTGAAGATCTGTGTGCACAGTCCTGAGTACACTGATGCCTTTCTGACATCAATACCACATTCTTTCAGGTCTTCCTCATAGAAAATCAGATTGCCTATCTCCAACTGTTGGAAAGCCAGTTTCCCCAGTGACATAATGATCTCTTTATCCCAGTGTTGATCGATCTGCTCTTTCCCTTCAAACTTCACCATTGTCTGTTTGGACTGAAATATGAGGAAGTACATGTACATCTCAGTCAGAGTCTTGGGCATCACTCTTTTTTCTGTCTTCATTATGTCCTCAAAAACTGTAGCAGAAATCAAACAGAAGACGGGTATGTGGCACATAATGTGGATGCTCCTTGATATCTTGATATGTGAGATGATTCTGCTGACCAGGTCCTCATCACTGATTCTCTTCCTGAAGTACTCCTCCTTCTGTGGATCATTGAACCCTCGTACCTCTGTCACCTTGTCAACACACCCCGGAGGGATCTGATTGGCTGCTGCAGGTCGGGAGGTTATCCAGAGGAAAGCAGAGGGAAACAGATTCCCCTTGATGAGATTTGTCAGCAGCACGTCCACTGAGGTGGACTCTGCGACATCAAAACAGATCTTGTTGTTCTTGAAGTCTAGAGGAAGTCGACACTCATCCAGACCATCAAGGACAAACAGAACGTTGTACTTGTCATAGTTAGAGATTCGTGATTCTTTGGTTTCCATAACAAAGTGATGAAGAAGTTCCATCAAGCTGTGGTTTCTCTCCTTCATCAAATTCATCTCCCGAAAAGAAAGTGGAAATATGAATTGAAGCTCTTGGTTTGCTTTTCCTTCAGCCCAGTCCAGAATGAATTTCTGCACAGAGACTGTTTTTCCAATGCCAGCGACTCCCGTTGTCAGCACAGTTCTGATAGATTTCTCTTGTCCAGGTAAGGGCTGAAAGATGTCATTGCATTTTATTGGTGTCTCATGTGTTGCTGGTCTCCTGGATGCTGCCTCAATCTGTGTCATCTCATTTTCATTATTGACTCCTCCACTTCTACCCTCTGTGATATAGAGCTCTGTATAGATCTTACTGAGAAGTCTGAAGTTTCCTTGTTTAGCTATTCCCTCCAATACACATTCAAACTTGTTTTTCAGATGAGATTTTAGCTTACGTTGGCTCTTCATGGCAGGTGTATCTAAAAATAAAAACAATGCAGAGGAATGATGATCAGAGGCTGATCGCTCCTGGTAATCCTTTTTACATTCATTCATATTTAGTTGATTTTTTATTTATTTTTGTACTGCCCTTTTGTATCAGCTTTTTGTTCTTCGACTGCTTATTGAGAATTATTCATGAATTAGTCATCTTGAATAAAGCTAGCTTGGGGACTGTTTGGATTTTAAATGATTAGAATACCTCAGCACTGGCTCCAGTGTAGTCATTGGTAGCTTGGTAAACTATATTCTCAGAGTGGCTTCACCAACATTGACAATTCATTGATTTGTTATTGTCGTTTGTCTGTTTGTACATGTACGCAAAATAAAGCTGAACTTAACTAAAACATACATGTTACTAGAGTTTTGATTTACTATATCCAGGATCTCAAGATGAAAGTCTGAAAGTCTGCACACAATATTTGCACATTGTTTGGCACATGTATTATATATTTAGCATAAGACTTAGATATAATTGACAGGTAATCGTACAATCTGACTATAAGCACCTAACCTAAACAAATGGGATTTTTAAACCAACACACATATCATTAATTGAACCTTAAACTACATTTGAGATATTTACTTTTCTCCAGTTTGTCAGCGAGGTCCTTCTGGTTAATGTTCCTCAGGATGTACAGTGTGATGTCCAGAGCACCCTCTCGGGCAATCCTCTCCGGTTTATCCACATCTTTATCCTCTGTCTGACTCCCGAAGAATACTGGGTGATCTGAACCTTCAGAACTTAGAATCCTGTTGATATTCTTTAACTCATTCTTCACAAATGTGATGTAATTTTCTTCAAGTGACTGAACACAAAAATACATAAATTCAGATCATAAGAATACCAATGTAATTTCAGCATATTGTAAAACTACGCTTTTATATCAATCATTTAATTTTTACTTTTCACGTTTCTTTACTGAGGTAACCGAGACCAATGTAAAACATCTCACTTTTAGTATAGCAGGCAGGTCTGGTTGATGACTCTGGGCAGACTGACCACTAGGAATCTCTGACTTTGGTTTGTTCTGTTGGTGACTGTGGACAAAACACAAGATTATACACCTTACCCTACATACAGTAACTGGAAGATGTGAGCGCCCACCCACACACACACACACACACACACACACACACACACACACACACACACACACACACACACACACACACACACACACACACACACACACACACGTAGGCTACAGTGTACAAAAACACACACACACACAAACTGTCATGGATGATCTACCTGTGTAATACATTTGTCATACCTTTGTTTAGTAGAACCATCTCTCTTTCTGAAAACCTCTGGATGTCCCATAGATTGGTCACTCTTCATGGACACACAGCTAGTTGTAGGTGAGACTGGTCTCTTCTGCTGGATTGGGCTTCAACACAACAGAGACAGACATTCAGCTTTTAATCTGTTCTGTGTAATGATGATGACTACAAAAACAATGTACGGTACCAGTCAAAAGTTTGGACACACCTACTCATTCAAGGGTTTTTATTTATTTGTACTATTTTCTACATTGTAGAATAATAGTGAAGACATCAACACTATGAAATAACACATATGGAATCATGTAGCAACCAAAAAAGAGTTACACCTACACCACCCGATGTCACAGGAAGGCCAAAAAGATCATCAAAGACAACAACCACCCGAGCCAATGCCTGTTCACCCCACTATCATCCAGAAGGTGAGGTCAGTACAAATGCATCAAAGCTGGGACAGAGAGAGAGTGAAAAACAGCTTCTATCTCAAGGCCATCAGGACTGTTAAACAGCCATCACTAACATAGAGAGGCTGCTACCTACATACAGACTCAAATCATTGGCCACTTTAAAAACCTCTTGAAGTTCGCCTAGGATAGGGGGCGCTACAGCGATTTTTGAAAAAAATACGTGCCCATATTAAACGGCCTCCTACTCAAACTCAGAAACTAGGATATGCATATAATTAATAGATGTGGATAGAAAACACCCTAAAGTTTCTAAAACTGTTTGAATGGTGTCTGTGAGTATAACAGAACTCATATGGCAGTCAAAACCCCGAGACAGATTCTAACAGGATGTGGAAATCTGATTTGCGGACTCAACTTCAGCACTTTGCCTATAAATCACACCGTGAGTTAGGATTCATTGAGCACTTCCTATGGCTTCCACTAGATGTCCCCAGTCTTTACAAAGTGGTTTGAGTCTTCTACTGTGAAAACTGACCGAATGAGAGGCTGTTGATCTTGGTCACATGGGGAGGGCCATCACCATTATGACACGGGCGCCCCTGGCTACCCTCCCCTTTCGAAACATTTTGAAAGACAATGCAACCGTTCCCATGGAATATTATTGAAGCTCTGGTTGAAAAAGGCCCTAAATATTTATGTTATACAACGTTTGACATGTTTGAACAAACTTAAATATTTTTTGGGGGGGCTTTCGTGAGGAGAAGTCCCACGCACGACGGAATATTTTGAGGTGCCTTCGGAACGCACTAACAAGAAGGAACTTTTGGGACATAAATTATTAACTTTTTCGAACAAAACTACATTTGTTGTGGACCTGGGAATCCTGGAAGTGCCTTCTGATGAAGATAATCAAAGGTAAGGGAATATTTACAATAATATGCAAGAGTAGATTTGATATTCGATTGTTCCAAGATGGCGCAGACCTGTATTGCTAGCCTATTTTTCTGAGCATAGCATCCCCTTTTATTGCAAAGTGTGATTTCCCAGTAAAGTTATTTTTTAATCTGGCAATGCAGGTGCTTTCACGAGATGTTCATCTATAATTCTTTGAATGACAATATTACATTTTAAAAATGTTTTCGAATAGTAATTTTGTAAATTGTAGCGCTGATCCACCGGATGCATTTGAGGGAAAATAGTTTCTCAACATCACGCGGCGATGTAAAATGCTGTTTTTATATATAAATATGAACTTTATCGAACAAAAGAATGTATTGTGTAACATGATGTCCTAGGAGTGTCATCTGATGAAGATTGTCAAAGGTTAGTGCTGCATTTAGCTGTTTTTTGGTTATTTGTGATGCATGGGGTTGGTCGGAAAATGGCTATGTGAATACTTTGACGATATACTCCTCTAACATTATCTAATGTTTTGCTTTTGCTGTAAAGCCTTTTTGAAATCGGACAACGTGGTTCGATTCAGGAGATGTGTATCTATAAAACAATATAAAATAGTCCTATATTTGAAAAAAAAAAAAATGAAACTTTTCTATTGTTCGGTTATGAATATGGCGAAATGATTTTACGCTGGATGTTGATCCCGCATACGGGACGGAGAACATCAATTAATAAATGGATCACTAGTCACTTTAAATAATGCCACTTTAATAATGTTTACATATCTTACATTACTCATCTCATATGTATATACTGTATCTTATACCATCTATTGTATCTTGCCTATGCCACTCTGTCATTGCTCATCCATATATTTATATGTACATATTCTTATTCCATCCCTTTAGATTTGTGTGTATAAGGTAGTTCTTGTGGAATTGGTAGATTACTTGTTAGATATTACTGCACTGTCGGAACTAGAAGCACAAGCATTTTGCTACACTCACATTAACATCAGCTAACCATGTGTATGTGACCAATAACATTTGATTTGAATAATCTAAAATCTAAAATACACTGCTCAAAAAATAAAGGGAACACTAAAATAACACATCCTAGATCTGAATGAATGAAATAATCTTATTAAATACTTTTTTCTTTATATAGTTGAATGTGCTGACAACAAAATCACACAAAAATAATCAATGGAAATCCAATTTATCAACCCATGGAGGTCTGGATTTGGAGTCACACTCAAAATTAAAGTGGAAAACCACACTACAGGCTGATCCAACTTTGATGTAATGTCCTTAAAACAAGTCAAAATGAGGCTCAGTAGTGTGTGTGGCCTCCACGTGCCTGTATGACCTCCCTACAATGCCTGGGCATGCTCCTGATGAGGTGGCGGATGGTCTCCTGAGGGATCTCCTCCCAGACCTGGACTAAAGCATCCGCCAACTCCTGGACAGTCTGTGGTGCAACGTGGCGTTGGTGGATGGAGCGAGACATGATGTCCCAGATGTGCTCAATTGGATTCAGGTCTGGGGAACGGGCGGGCCAGTCCATAGCATCAATGCCTTCCTCTTGCAGGAACTGCTGACACACTCCAGCCACATGAGGTCTATCATTGTCTTGCATTAGGAGGAACCCAGGGCCAACCGCACCAGCATATGGTCTCACAAGGGGTCTGAGGATCTCATCTCGGTACCTAATGGCAGTCAGGCTACCTCTGGCGAGCACATGGAGGGCTGTGCGGCCCCCCAAAGAAATGCCACCCCACACCATGACTGACCCACCGCCAAACCGGTCATGCTGGAGGATGTTGCAGGCAGCAGAACGTTCTCCACGGCGTCTCCAGACTGTCACGTCTGTCACATGTGCTCAGTGTGAACCTGCTTTCATCTGTGAAGAGCACAGGGTGCCAGTGGCGAATTTGCCAATCTTGGTGTTCTTTGGCAAATGCCAAACGTCCTGCACGGTGTTGGGCTGTAAGCACAACCCCCACCTGTGGACGTCGGGCCCTCATACCACCCTCATGGAGTCTGTTTCTGACCGTTTGAGCAGACACATGCACATTTGTGGCCTGCTGGAGGTCATTTTGCAGGGCTCTGGCAGTGCTCCTCCTGCTCCTCCTTGCACAAAGGCGGAGGTAACGGTCCTGCTGCTGGGTTGTTGTCCTCCTACGGCCTCCTCCACGTCTCCTGATGTACTGGCCTGTCTCCTGGTAGCGCCTCCATGCTCTGGCCACTATGCTGACAGACACAGCAAACCTTCTTGCCACAGCTCGCATTGATGTGCCATCCTGGATGAGCTGCACTACCTGAGCCACTTGTGTGGGTTGTAGACTCCGTCTCATGCTACCACTAGAGTGAAAGCACCGCTAGCATTCAAAAGTGACCAAAACATCAGCCAGGAAGCATAGGAACTGAGAAGTGGTCTGTGGTTACCACCTACAGAACCACTCCTTTATTGGGGGTGTCTTGCTAATTGCCTATAATTTCCACCTGTTGTCTATTCCATTTGCACAACAGCATGTGAAATTTATTGTCAATCAGTGTTGCTTCCTAAGTGGACAGTTTGATTTCACAGAAGTGTGATTGACTTGGAGTTACATTGTGTTGTTTAAGTGTTCCCTTTATTTTTTTGAGCAGTATATATTTTGATTTGTTTAACACTTTTTTGGTTACTACATGATTCCATATGTGTTATTTCATAGTTTTGATGTCTTCACTATTATTCTACAATGTAGAAAATAGTAAAAATAAATAAAAACCCTTGAATGAGGAGATGCGTCCAAACTGTTGACCTGTACTGCGTCTGTAGGCTACACTGTACACACACGCACAAACACACGCACGCACGTGTGCACGCACATGCACACACACACACACACACACACACACACACACACACACACACACACATAGGCTACAGTGTACAAAAACACATGCACGCACGCACGCACACACACACACACACACACACACACACACACACACACAAACTGTCATGGATGATCTACCTGTGTAATACATTTGTCATACCTTTGTTTAGTAGAACCATCTCTCTTTCTGAAAACCTCTGGATGTCCCATAGATTGGTCACTCTTCATGGACACACAGCTAGTTACAGGTGAGACTGGTCTCTTCTGCTGGATTGGGCTTCAACACAACAGAGACAGACATTCAGCCTTTAATCTGTTCTGTGTAATGATGATGACTACAAAAACAATGTACAGTACCAGTCAAAAGTTTGGACACACCTACATTTTACGTTTACATTTTAGTCATTTAGCAGACGCTCTTATCCAGAGCGACTTACAGTAGTGAATGCATACATTTCATTTCATGCATTTAAAAAAATAAAAAATTGTACTGGCCCCCCGTTGGAATCAAACCCACAACCCTGGAGTTGCACACACCATGCTGGCGTTGCAAATACAATGCTCTACCAACTGAGCCACAGGGAAGAGCCACTGAGCCACAGGGAAGACACCTACTCATTCAAGGGTTTTTATTTATTTTTACTATTTTCTACATTGTAGAATAATAGTGAAGACATCAAAACTATGAAATAACACATATGGAATCATGTAGCAACCAAAAATTTTATATTTGAGATTCTTCAAAGTAGCCACCCTTTGCCTTGATGACAGCTTTGCACACTCTTGGCATTCTCTCAACCAGCATCAACTGGAATGCTTTTCCAACAGTCTTGAAGGAGTTCCCACATATGCTGAGCACTTGTTGGTTGCTTTTCCTTCACTCTGCGGTCCGACTCATCCCAAACCATCTCAATTGGGTTGAGGTCAGGTGATTGTGGAGGCCAGGTCATCTGATGCAGCACTCCATCACTCTCCTTCTTGGTCAAATAACCCTTACACAGCCTGGAGGTGTGTTGGGTTATTGTCCTGTTGAAAAACGAATGATAGTCCCACTAAGCGCAAACCAGATGGGATGATGTATCACTGCAGAATCCTGTGGTAGCCATGCTGGTTAAGTGTGCCTTGAATTCTAAATAAATCACTGACAGTGTCACCAACAAAGCACCCCCACACCATCACACCTCCTCCTCCATGCTTCACAGTGGGAACCACACATGCGGAGATCATCCGTTCACCTAGTCTGCATCTCACAAAGACACGGCAGTTGGAACCATAAATCTCAAATTTGGACTCATCAGACCAAAGGACATATTTTCACCGGTCTAATGTCCATTGCGCGTGTTTCTTGGCCCATGAAAGTCTCTTCTTCTTATTGTTGTTGTCGTGTCTTTGGCATCATTAAAACGGAAGACATGTTTATCAAATAACTCTCTGTAATTATTATTACTCGATTAAACTGATCAATCGTGTAACTGTAATTAACTAGGAGGTCAGGGCACCAAGGAAAATATTCAGATTACAAAGTTATAATTTTCCTAATTTAACTTTCAGATGTTATAATATCAGATCTCTGAGTCCTCTGATTAATGATGTGTTATTTACCTTGTCAATCTCATTCCAAACGTCGTAAATTGTTGGTTATCTGCACGAACCCAGTCTTCACTATGAGTCATCCATACATCAATTGTCTTAAAATCATTTATTTGCTAACTAAATAATTCACAGAAATGCATAACAAACAGATATGGTTACAAGGAAATGATAGGAGAATGTGCCCTAGTGGGCTACACCGGCATGGCGGCTTGTTACACAAAGAGAGGGGGTTGGGCTTGAATGAAAGAGCGGGAAGTCTGAGGAACGAAGAAAGCAGCTATGCCATCGTAAATACAGTATCGTATGCATTCTAAATTACCTCCCATTTGGAAAAGGAAAATGCAATAAATATTTACTCTGAGCTGCGCTTCGGTAGGTTGGTCGTAGATGCTGGCCGTGTTGGCCAACAGAGATCTTCCTGTCCTCGGAAGAATGTCACCGGTGGTAAAATGGATACGTTGTAGTATCTTGGTTGTGTGTTAGACTGGATACGTCGTCCGTCCTTTCCTAGACCACGTCTACAGCGGCCGATGCTAACTCAACGGCTAGGAAGTATCACTTCTGTAGTGAATAAGAGTTCAAAGTTCATACCATTCGCAAACCAAAGCTCACGCTGAGGTTGGCTTAGTTCTGTACTTGACATGTGAGTCCTTTTAACGCAGAGGCTGCAGACCTCACGTACCCGGAACAAACTGGTTACATTTTGTCACTGACTTATATTGTCACAGTATTCACTGAAGGTGGCGCCCCTCCTCGGTCGGGCGGCGGTCGTCGTCGCCGGCCTACTAGCTGCCACCGATCTATGTTTCTGTGTTGTTTGGTTTTGTCTGTCTAGGTCTGCACCTGTTCCTTGTTTGTAATTAGTGTGGGGGTATTTAGTTTGTCCTTTTTGTTCAGGTATTCGTGCGGGATTGTTTTGTGTCTGTTGAAAGGGTTTTCGTATTTCACTCTGCCCGTTTTTGTGGAGCTGTTTGTCTATTGTTGCCGGGTTGCGCCCCGTGCGCTTTATTGTTTTGGAGCTGTGCTCCTGTCGGGTGTGTAGGCGCACTCAGTTTACGTCTGCATCTTTTCCCCTGAAGGTGTTAATAAACCTCTTTGTTTTTGGGACCTCCGTCTCCTGCCTTTGACTCTGACCCTTTCCGCTACCTGATAGTCGTGACATATATAGTGGCGAGGTGAGAAGGGTGTGTTTCATCGTTTATAACCCCTGTCTCTTCACAGGGGCGGGCCACTGATTGGTCAGGGCTCTTTCCTTATGAAAACCCAATTCTCTCATTTGGAAGCTAAAATGACATTTAATCTCCTAACAAACAGTTTCAATATCAAACATTTAAATTGCACAACAATTCCATGTGAATCTGATAACTAGAATGTGTAGACTTTCCCAGGTACAGTTTATGTCGTCCTGTCATCAGTCATAATGTCTCAGATGACAACCAAACTGACATCCATACTCATTAAGTACCTGGTATATTTCCAACTGGTTCTATTACCGAAATATGGTTCCTTTCCCCCCACTTGTTTGATGTTCCCAGACTCTCCATATTTAACTTCTATGGGCTATGTGGGACTCTAGCGTCCCACCTGCGGGACACAGCCAGTGAAATATCAGGGCGGAAAATTCAAAAACAACAAAATGTCATAATTCAACTTTTTCAAACATACAGCTATTTTACACCATTTTAAATATACACTTCTCCTTGATGTAACCACATTGTCTGATTTCAAAAAGGCTTTACAGCGAAAGCAAAACATTAGATTATGTTAGGAGAGTACATAGACAAAAATAATCACACAGCCATTTTCCAAGCAAGGACATGTGTCAATAAAACCCAAAACACAGCTAAATGAAGCACTAACCTTTGACGATCTTAATCAGATGACACTCCAAGGACATTATGTTACACAATACATGTATGTTTTGTTCGATAAAGTTCATATTTATATCCAAAAACAGCATTTTATATTGGCGTGTGATGTTCAGAAAATGTATTCCCACCAAAACGCCCGGTGAATGTGCACATCAATTTACAAAAATACTCATCATAAACGTTGACAAAATATATAACAATTATTTAAAGAATTATAGATAGACTACCCCTGGATGCAACCGCTGTGTCAGATTTTAAAATAGCTTTATGGAGAAAGCACATTTTTCAATATTCTGAGTACAAAGCTCAGCCATCACGGTGAGCTATTCAGACACCCGCCAAGTTCGGGGCAACCTAAACTCAGAATTAGTATTAGAAATATTCTCTTACCTTTGCTGATCTTCGTCAGAATGCACTCCCAGGACTGCTCACACACACACACACACGCACAAACACACACACACACACACACACGCACAAACACACACACACACACGTAGGCTACAGTGTACAAAAACACACACACACAAACTGTCATGGATGATCTACCTGTGTAATACATTTGTCATACCTTTGTTTAGTAGAACCATCTCTCTTTCTGAAAACCTCTGGATGTCCCATAGATTGGTCACTCTTCATGGACACACAGCTAGTTACAGGTGAGACTGGTCTCTTCTGCTGGATTGGGCTTCAACACAACAGAGACAGACATTCAGCTTTTAATCTGTTCTGTGTAATGATGATGACGACACAAACTGTACAAGTTCAGACAGAACATACATGTATGGTATTGTAGACACACACACACACACACACACACACACACACACACACACACACACACACACACACGTACAAACACACACACACACACACACACACGCACAAACACACACACACACACACACACACACACACACACACACACACACACACACACACACACACACACACACACACACACACACACACACACACACACACACACACACACACACACACGCACAAACACACACACACACGTAGGCTACATTGTACAAAAACACACACACACAAACTGTCATGGATGATCTACCTGTGTAATACATTTGTCATACCTTTGTTTAGTAGAACCATCTCTCTTTCTGAAAACCTCTGGATGTCCCATAGATTGGTCACTCTTCATGGACACACAGCTAGTTACAGGTGAGACTGGTCTCTTCTGCTGGATTGGGCTTCAACACAACAGAGACAGACATTCAGCTTTTAATCTGTTCTGTGTAATGATGATGACGACACAAACTGTACAAGTTCAGACAGAACATACATGTATGGTATTGTGGACACACACACACACACACACACACACACACACAAACACACACACACACACACACACACGCACAAACACACACACACACACACACACACACACACACACACACACACACACACACACACACACACACACACAGAGAGAGATACACAGAGAGATACACACACACACACACAGACAGACAGACAGACAGACAGACAGACAGACAGACAGACAGACAGACAGACAGACAGACAGACAGACAGACAGACAGACAGACAGACACACACATACATACAGACAGACACACACACACACACACATACAGACCCTCTCTCTCTCTCTCTATCCCTTTCCTCCCACCTTTCAGCTTTTGAGTTGGTGTCATGTTCTTCAGAGAGACTGATCTTAGAGGCAGTGCCCCACTGCTCTCTCTCCTCAGAGAGACTCATTGAACCTAACCAAAGCAGAATGTTACAGTAACGTTAGGCAAAAAATACAGACAGTCATGAAACACAACAGTTGAAGCACAGTGAGGCACAATAACGTCAGCCATACAATGCTCCTCTGATCCAAGGTCAATGGTAGCCTATTGGTCAGAGCTTTGGGCCAGTAACCAAAAGGTTGCTGGATTGAATCCACAAGCTGACAAGGTAAGAAGCTGTCATTCTGCCCTTGAGCGAGGCACTTAACCCACTAGCCACAGTGCTTCTACACCTGCATTGCTTGCTGTTTGGGGTTTTAGGCTGGGTTTCTGTACAGCACTTTGTGACATCAGCTGATGTAAGAAGGGCTATATAAATAAATGTGATTGATTGATTGATATTCCCCGGGCACCAAACATGTGGATGTCGATTAAGGCAGCCACCCGCACCTCTCTGATTCAGAGGAGTTGGGTTAAATGCGGACACATTTCAGTTGAATGCGTTCTGACTAGGTATCCTTCTTTCCCTGATATACAGACTGTCGCAAGTGTCTTATCTAAGACACAGTACAACATTTACATTTTTGTCATTTAGCAGAGCAATTTACCAGTTAGTGCATTCATCTTAAGATATGTGGCTGGGCCACTCAAGGACATTCAGAGACTTGTCCCAAAGCCACTCCTGCGTTGTCTTGGCTGTGTGTTTAGGGTCGTTGTCCTGTTGGAAGGTTGAACCTTCACCCCAGTCTGAGGTCCTGAGCGCTCTGGAGCAGGTTTTCATCAAGGATCTCTCTATACTTTGCTCCGTTCATCTTTCCCTCGATCCTGACTAGTCTCCCAGTCCCTGCTGCTGAAAAACATCCCCACAGCATGATGCTGCGACCATCATGCTTCATCGTAGGGATGGTGCCAGGTTTCCTCCAGACGTGACACTTGGCATTCAGGCCAAAGAGCTCAATCTTGGTTTCATCAGACCAGAGAATCTTTTTCTCATAGTCTGAGAGTCTTTAGGTGCCTTTTGGCAAACTCCAAGCGAGCTGTCATGTGCCTTTTACTGAGGAGTGGCTTCCGTCTGGCCACTCTACCATAAAGGCCTGATTGGTGGAGTGCTGCAGAGATGGTTGTCCTTCTGGAAGTTTGTCTCATCTCCACAGAGGAACTCTAGAGCTCTGTCAGAATGACCATTGAGGGGGCCTCCCGAGTGGTGCAGTGGTCTAAGGCACTAGAGATTCTGGGTTAGAGTCCAGGCTCTGTCGCGCACAATTGGCCCAGCATCGTCCGGGTTAGGGGAGGGTTTGGCCAGCAGGGAAGTCCTTGTCCCATCGCACACTAGCAACTCCTGTGGCGGGCCGGGCGCGGGCACGCTGACACAGTCGCCATGTGTACGGTGTTTCCTCTGACACATTGGTGCGGCTGGCTTCCGGATTCCGCAGTGCGGCTTGGCTGGGTTGTGTTTTTGGAAAACGCACGGCTCTCGACCTTCGCCTCTCCCGAGTCCGTACGGAGTTGCAGCGATGAGGCAAGACTGGAACTACCAATTGAAATTGGGGAGAAAAAGACTGACCATCGGGCTCTTGGTCACCTCCCTGACCAAGGCCCTTCTCCGCCAATAATGGCCTACACCGGCCAAACCCAGACAACGCTGGGCCAATTGTGCACCGCTCTATGGGACTCCCAATCACAGCCAGTTGTGATACAACCTGGATTTGAACCAGGGTGTCTGTAATGACGCGTCTAGCACTGAGATGCAGTGCCTTAGACTGCTGCGCCACTCGAGAGCCTAATTTCTATGTTTGCCCGGGCGGCCAGCTCTAGGAAGAGTTTTGATATTTCCAAAATTCTTCCATTTAAGAATGATGGAGGTCACTGTGTTCTGGGGGACCTTCAATGCGGAATACATTTTTGGTACCCTTCCCCAGATCTATGCCTCGACACAATCCTGTCTCAGATCTCTACGGACAATTCCTTCAACCTCACGGATTGGTTTTTGCTCTGACATGCACTGTCAACTGTGGGACATTATATAGAAAGATGTGTGCCTTTCCAAATCATGTCCAATCAATTGAATTTACCACAGGTGGACTCCAATGAAGTTGTAGAAACATCTCAAGGATGATTAAAGGAAACAGGATGCACCTGAGCTCAATTTCAAGTCTCATAGCAAAGGGTCTGAATACTTACGTGAATAAGTTATTTCTGTTTTTTTTTTTACATTTGCAAACATTTCTAAAAACCTGTTTTTGCTTTGTCGTTATGGGGTATTGTATGTAGATTGCTGAGTAATTTATTATTTTTTTAAGCAATTTTAGAATAAGGCTGTTACATAACAAAATGTGGAAAAAGTCAAGAGGTCTGAATACTTCCCAAAGGCACTGTGCATAGACATGGAATCACTGGCCACTTTAATAATGGAACATAGGTTTATATACTGTATTCTATTCTACTGTATTTTAGTCAATACTTCTCTGACATTGCTCAACCTAATTCCATTCTTTTACTTTTAGATTTGTGTGTATTGTTTTGAATTGTTAGATACTACTGCACTGTTTGGAGCTAGGAACACAAGCATGCTGATACACCCTTACTAACATCTGCTGTGGATATGTGGATATGAACAATAACATTTGATTTAATTGTGTCATATGTAGTATTATTCCATGCTGCCATCAGTGTTATTATTGCATTGGTTGCACAAGTACTTTTGCAGAAGTGGTTTAATTGTTGTATTTGTAAATATAGTATTTTGCATGAACACGCTACCACAGTGTTTTCCATAGTGGCCTTTATTAAGGTGTTTTATTGAGCTGCCATCTGCGAGGGTCATCTCAAGACAGCTCATGGAGCTTGCTCATGTGCAAAGTAATTTACGACCCTGTGGCACCAGGGCAGACATGATAAATCTTGACCCTTTGTCAATCCAAGTAATTAGTTTATCTCTCTCTCTCTCCAAGAGGTGAATGTTGAAGTGTATGTTTATATTGATGCTGTGTTTATAGACCTTTATAGACATGTTATAAGTGTAATGCCATTAACCATTTACTCATGTACATATATGTACATTGCATAGTTATAACCCTTAACTAATACTGTTTACATGTGTTCATATGTTTGTTTTATAGAACCACAACAATAAGATTCCAAGTTATTCAGATTCACAAAATCATATAAACATCTTCAAATGGAAACAGCTGTCTGTCTGTCTGTCTGTGTGTGTGTGTGTGTGTGTGTGTGTGTGTGTGTGTGTGTGTGTGTGTGTGTGTGTGTGTGTGTGTGTGTGTGTGTGTGTGTGTGTGTGTGTGTGTGTGTGTGTGTGTGTGTGTGTGTGTGTGTGTGTGTGTGTGGTGGTGACTATCAAGAGTACAGTGATGGGCCTCAACATCATGTTCTAACCGGACAGCACTATAGAGGACAGAACCAAACCAATCAGTTGTAAGTATATAGCGGGTGAGGGCATTCACAGCCGACCACTCAGACAGGTGAGGCCATACCAGCCAACCGTTTTTACGTGGTCCTTCTAGATGGATTTAATGACCAACTGTTTTTTTACATGGTCTGTAATTTCTACGGATTTAGCGACCAATAGTTTTTACAATATGTAACGTTTCATATGGTATGTAATCATTTAATATGTTATGAATTTGATAACCTTACAATATGTTCCCAAATTGCAAACGTACTATATGTTACAAATTCCCTAAACTTACAATATGTTAAGAATTTGCAAAAAGTATAACATTAGCTACGCTAGGGTTTAGGGTTAAGGTTAAGGTTAAGTTTAGGAGTTAGGTTAAAGGGTTAAGGTTAAGGTTAAGTTTAGGAGTTAGGTTAAAGGGTTAAGGTTAGGAGTTAGGTTAAGTTTAGGGTTAGCTAAAAGGGTTAAGGTTAAGGTTAAGTTTAGGAGTTAGGTTAAAGGGTTAAGGTTAAGGTTAAGTTTAGGAGTTAGGTTAAAGGGTTAAGGTTAGGAGTTAGGTTAGGGTTAGGGTTAGCTAAAAGGGTTAAGCTTAAGGTTAAGTTTAGGAGTTAGGTTAAAGGGTTAAGGTTAGGAGTTAGGTTAGGGTTAGGGTTAGCTAAAAGGGTTAAGGTTAAGGTTAAGTTTAGGAGTTAGGTTAAAGGGTTAAGGTTAGGAGTTAGGTTAGGGTTAGGGTTAGCTAAAAGGGTTAAGGTTAAGTTTAGGAGTTAGGTTAAAGGGTTAAGGTTAGGAGTTAGGTTAGGGTTAGGGTTAGCTAAAAGGGTTAAGGTTAAGGTTAAGTTTAGGAGTTAGGTTAAAGGGTTAAGGTTAGGAGTTAGGTTAGGGTTAGGGTTAGCTAAAAGGGTTAAGGTTAAGGTTAAGTTTAGGAGTTAGGTTAAAGGGTTAAGGTTAGGAGTTAGGTTAGGGTTAGGGTTAGCTAAAAGGGTTAAGGTTAAGGTTAAGTTTAGGAGTTAGGTTAAAGGGTTAAGGTTAGGAGTTAGGTTAGGGTTAGGGTTAGCTAAAAGGGTTAAGGTTAAGGTTAAGTTTAGGAGTTAGGTTAAAGGGTTAAGGTTAGGAGTTAGGTTAGGGTTAGCTAAAAGGGTTAAGCTTAAGGTTAAGTTTAGGAGTTAGGTTAAAGGGTTAAGGTTAGGAGTTAGGTTAGGGTTAGGGTTAGCTAAAAGGGTTAAGCTTAAGGTTAAGTTTAGGAGTTAGGTTAAAGGGTTGAGGTTAGGAGTTAGGTTAGGGTTAGCTAAAAGGGTTAAGGTTATGGGAAAGGTTCCCTAACATGCCAAGCAGTTGCAATATAGCTAAAAAGTAGATATTTGGCCAAAACGCTAAAGTTGTCCGTGATGAGATTTGAACTCACAATTTACAATGTACAAATAATTGATACACTGCAAATTGACTGCAAGAAGCCCAAACAGATACAGTATTTAGCAAAAACATAATCATTTCAAACCTTGATTACTTTTGGATACGACTACATAGTCTCTCTATTTATGCTTGGGAATACTTGGTAACAGATTTCTTAAATTAAAAAGGATTACACAATACAATCCATATGCTTTCATAATACATTTGGTTTCTTACCTTGTTATGGCTAGAATCACAACTCGAACATCAGGACATCAAGTCCCTGAAATATCTTCATGGTCTGTTCTTGAAGACTGCTTGAGAAAATCTGTTTGTGCACCTCTGAGATAGCATATCGCTCTTTCACCCTCTGGGTTGGGCAGCCAGCTGAACTTTGGATACCATAATACAACCAGCAATACATTATATCAGCCAGGGAATGTTCTGGGTGTATAATTGTTTGTTTACATTTATGGTTAAGAATAACCTTTGAAACATCAACCCAACTGTAAAATGTCCACACTGACTTTTCCTTGGGATAGTATTGTAGCGAATTCCAGGGGCAGCTCCGACTGGAATCAAACCCAGGTCCAGTCACTGTCAAACCATTACGCCAAGATATCATTAACCTCTCGATAAGGTCGCTATGGTGTTGGATTAAGGTCGCTGTGGTGTTGGATTAAGGTCGCTATGGTGTTGGATTAAGGTCGCTGTGGTGTTGGATTAAGGTCGCTACACTACCAACTTCCTTTGGGAGAGCGTGCCCCCGTGCTTCTCTATACCAAGTCCCTCACGCATATAACGCCTCTCCGATGACCTCACAGGCATCATCTCACTAATGACACCAATGTAGCGAATGGGGAGGTTGCTCCAATCAGAACTCAGAACCAGCTCCAGCCCCGATCAGAACTCAAAACCAGATCCAGCCCCGATCAGAACTCAAAACCGAGGATCTTGAAGCTCTCGACCCGCTCCACTAGAGCCCCGTTGATGTGGATGGGGGTGTGCACCCCCCACCCCTGTGTCCTGTAGTCCACGATCAGCTCCTTGGTCTTACTGACTTTGAGGGAAAGGTTGTTGTCCCGGCACCACACTGCCAGGTCACTGATGTCCTCTCTCATCGTCGCCGGTGTTTAGGCCTATCACCATCATGTAATCAGCAAACTTGATGATGGTGTTGGAGTTGTGCGTGGCCACGCAGTTGTGGGTGAACAGGATGGACAGGAGGGGACTAAGCACACAGCCCTGTGGGACCCCCGTGTTGAGGGCCAGTGTGGCAGAGGTGATGTTGCCTACCATCACCACTTGGGGTCAGCCCATCAGGAAGTCCTGGATCCAGTTGCAAAGGGAGGTGTTCAGTCCCAGGGTCCCAAGCTTGGTGACAAGCTTGGAGGGCACTATGGTGTTGAACCCTGAGCTGTTGTCAATGAACAACATTCACACATACAGTACCAGTCAAAAGTTTGGACACACCTACTCATTCAAGTTTATTTTTTATTTTTACTATTTTCTACATTGCAGAATAACAGTGAAGACATCAAAACTGTGAAATAACACATATGGAATCATGTTGTAACCAACAAAGTGTTAAATAAATCTAAATATATGTATGTATTCCTCTTAACTAGGTGGGTGAGGGCAGTGTGATCTATCTTAACCACTATGCCTTACTTAACATTGACTATGTTAAAAATTTCCATCACAGTCCTCCCACATTAACATCCAGTAATTGTCACTTCAGAATCTCATTGTTCACAAGTCTGTAAATTATTTTTAAAAGAGGAGCTGGAAAACTGTCTACTGGCATTCACATTACAATGTAGTCATAGGGCAACTTACTTGAGGTTTAAATGTTTTGCTCAGTGGCACATCGACACATAGTCGGCTCAGGGATTTGAACCAGTAAGCTTTTGGTTACTGGTCCAATGTTATTAACCACTAGGCTACCTGCCACCCCACATTCTTCTAAGATTAGGCTCAGTGCATGTTTGTAGCCTATGATGTATTTTATTTGTATCTTTATTTAACTAGGCAAGTCAGTTAAGAACAAATTCTTATTTTCAATGATGGCCTAGGAACAGTGGGTTAACTGCCTTGTTCAGAGGAAGAACGACAGATTTTCACCTTGTCAGCTTGGGTATTCAATCTTGCAACCTTTCGGTTACCATTCCAATGCACTAGTCCACTAGGCTACCTGCCGTCCCATGTAGAGTTAATAGACTGTAATGATTAATACTGTCAATATTAGTATCATGAGTATCATCAGAGTGAGAGCTGTAGCAGGTAATAGGATTGCAACAGGTTTGGGAACCTAGGTAAAATGTGTTTTATACTGGATATTCAGTGGATATTCTGTATTGTCTCCTCAATGGCTACTGAACCAAACATGCCATGACTATGAAAATAGATATATTCTGAATCAGGGCAGGATGGACAAAAATCTAACAATAATTTCAACAACAACAAAAAAGCTATGGATTTTTGCCCATCCTCCTCAGAATATATAATTTTCATAGTCATGGCACGCTTTGTGTAAGAGCTATTGAAGATTGAAAGCAAAAGAACTAACAAAAAAAAGGACATTTCAACAACAACAAAAAAAGCGCTGGATTTTTGTCCATCCTCCCCTGATTCGGAATATACACTATGTGGACACCTTGGGGACAATATGTGGACACTATGTGGACACCTTGTGGACAATATGTGGACACTATGTGGACACCTTGTGGACAATATGTGGACACTATGTGGACACCTTGGGGACAATATGTGGACACTATGTGGACACCTTGGGGACAATATGTGGACACTATGTGGACACCTTGGGGACAATATGTGGACACTATGTGGACACCTTGGGGACAATATGTGGACACTATGTGGACACTATGTGGACAATATGTGGACACTATGTGGACACTATGTGGACTCCTGCTTGTCGAACATCTCATTCCAAAATCATGGGCATTAATATGGAGTTCGTCCACCCCTTTGCTGCTATAAAAGCCTACACTCTTCTGGGAAGGCTTTCCACTAGATGTTGGAACATTTCTGCGGTGACTTGCTTCCATTCAGCCACAAGAGCATTAGTGAGGTTGGGCACTGATGTTGGGCGATTAGGCCTGGCTCACAGTCGGCGTTCCAATTCATCCCAAGGGTGTTCGATGGGGTTGAGGTCAGGGCTCTGTGCAGACCAATCAAGTTCACACCGATCTCGAAAAATCATTTCTGTATTGACCTCACTTTGTGCACAGAGGACAAGTTTCCACTGCTCCAGAGTGCAATGGCGGCAAGCTTTACACCACTCCAGCCGACGCTTGGCATTGTGCATGGTGATCTTAGGCTTGTGTCATCTTGAAGCTCCTGATGAACAGTTATTGTGCTGATGTTGCTTCCAGAGGCAGTTTGGAACTCTGTAGTAAGTGTTGCAACTGAGGACAGATGATTTTTAGGCATTATGCGCTTCATCACTCGGCGGTCCCATTCTGTGAGCTTGTGTGGCCTACCACTTCGCGGCTGAGCCGTTGTTGCTCCTAGACATTTCTACTTCACAATAACAGCACTTACAGTTGAATGGGGCAGCTCTAGTAAGGCAGAAATTTGACAAATTGACTTGCTGGAAAGGTTGCATCCTATGACAGTGTCACGTTAAAAGTCACTGAGCTCTTCATTCATCCGTTCTAGGACCACTATTGTTTTCACTATATATTTTACCTCTTGGGGATGTCATTCGAAAACATAATGTTAAATTTCACTGCTATGCGGACGACACACAGCTGTACATTTCAATGAAACATGGTGAAGCCCCAAAATTGCCCTCGCTAGAAGCCTGTGTTTCAGACATAAGGAAGTGGATGGCTGCAAATGTTCTACTTTTAAACTCGGACAAAACAGAGATGCTTGTCCTAGGTCCCAAGAAACAAAGAGATCTTCTGTTGAATCTGACAATTAATCTGGATGGTTGTACAGTCGTCTCAAATAAAACTGTGAAGGACCTCGGCGTTACTCTGGACCCTGATCTCTCTTTTGAAGAACATATCAAGACTGCTTCAAGGACAGCTTTTTTCCATCTACGTAACATTGCAAAAATCAGAAACTTTCTGTCCAAAAATGACGCAGAAAAATTAATCCATGCTTTTGTTACTTCTAGGCTCGACTACTGCAATGCTCTACTTTCCGGCTACCCGGATAAAGCACTAAACAAACTTCAGTTAGTGCTAAATACGGCTGCTAGAATCCTGACTAGAACCAAAAAATGTGATCATATTACTCCAGTGCTAGCCTCCCTACACTGGCTTCCTGTTAAGGCAAGGGCTGATTTCAAGGTTTTACTGCTAACCTACAAAGCATTACATGGGCTTGCTCCTACCTATCTTTCCGATTTGGTCCTGCCGTACATACCTACACGTACGCTACGGTCACAAGACGCAGGCCTCCTAATTGCCCCTAGAATTTCTAAGCAAACGGCTGGAGGTAGGGCTTTCTCCTATAGAGCTCCATTTTTATGGAATGGTCTGCCTACCCATGTGAGAGACGCAGACTCAGTCTCAACCTTTAAGTCTTTACTGAAGACTTATCTCTTCAGTAGGTCCTATGATTAAGTATAGTCTGGCCCAGGAGTGTGAAGGTGAACGGAAAGGCTGAAGCAACGAACCACCCTTGCTGTCTCTGCCTTGTCGGTTCCCCTCTTCCCACTGGGATTCTCTGCCTCTAACCCTTTTACAGGGGCTGAGTCACTGACTTACTGGTGTTCTTCCATGCCGTCCATGGGAGGGGTGCGTCACTTGAGTAGGTTGAGCCACTGACGTGGTCTTCCTGTCTGGGTTGGCGCCCCCCCCTTGGGTTGTGCCGTGGCGGAGATCTTTGTAGGCTATACTCGGCCTTGTCTTCGGACGGTAAGTTGGTGGTTGTAGATATCCCTCTAGTGGTGTGGGGGCTGTGCTTTGGCATAGTGGGTGGGGTTATATCCTGCCTGTTTGGCCCTGTCCGGGGGTATCATCGGATGGGGCCACAGTGTCTTCTGATCCCTCCTGTCTCAGCCTCCAGTATTTATGCTGCAGTAGTTTATGTGTCGGGGGGCTAGGGTCAGTCTGTTACATCTGGAGTATTCTCTTGTCTTATCCGGTGTCCTGTGTGAATGTCAATATGCTCTCTCTAATTCTCTCTTTCTCTCTTTCTCTCTTTCTTTCTTTCTCTCGGAGGACCTGGGCCCTAGGACCATGCCTCAGGACTACCTGGCATGATGACTCCTTGCTGTCCCCAGTCCACCTGGCCATGCTGCTGCTCCAGTTTCAACTGTTCTGCCTGCGGCTACGGAACCCTGACCTGTTCACCGGACGTGCTTGTTGCACCCTCGACAACTACTATGATTATTATTATTTGACCATGCTGGTCATTTACGAACATTTTAACATCTTGACCATGTTCTGTTATAATATCCACCCGGCACAGCCAGAAGAGGACTGGCCACCCCTCATAGCCTGGTTCCTCTCTAGGTTTCTTCCTAGGTTTTTGGCCTTTCTCAGGAGTTTTTCCTAGGGAGTTTTTCCCAGCCACCGTGCTTCTTTCACATGCATTGCTTGCTGTTTGGGGTTTAGGCTGGGTTTCTGTACAGCACTTTGAGATTTCAGCTGATGTACGAAGGGCTATATAAATAAATTTGATTTGATTTGATTTGATTTCATTACAGGTCATTCTACTGCCAATGTTTGTCTATGGAGATTGCATGGCTGTTTTCTCGATTTTACATTTACATTTAAGTCATTTAGCAGACGCTCTTATCCAGAGCGACTTACAAATTGGTGCATTCACCTTATGATATCCAGTGGAACAACCACTTTACAATAGTGCATCTAAATCTTTTTGGGGGGGGGGGGGGGGGTTAGAAGGATTACTTTATCCTATCCCAGGTATTCCGGTCAGCAACGTGTGTGGCTGAAATTGCTGAATCCAACTAATTTAAAGGGGTGTCCACATACTTTTGGCCATGTAGTGTATAATCATAGTTATTGCACACTTTGTCTAGGAGCCTTTGAAGATTTAAAACCCCGAAATCTTATTATTTAAAAAAGTATTAAAAAAACATATACAGTAAAGGGACCAAATCCCTGCAATAGCCTAGACATGGAGAAACCCAATTCGATTGAAACAGTGCTCCTTTGTTTGGGCGCTATGGCATCTTCTATATTTCTTCAAGACTGCAGAATCTGAACTTTGTCTATGCGTCATATGTTATCTTCTCGCATATTACTGTAGCACGTATGTTTATTGTGTTATGGGTGTGTCTGACAACAAGCACATCTTTTACGACACTTTTACGATTCTGTCCAATAGGCCTACCCATAGAGTTGTGTGCGCATACTGCGCATCTACATGTTATGGGGTTATCTGATGATAAGCACATCTTTTACGACACTTTTACGCATTATGTCCAATAGGCCTACCCATAGAGTTGTGTGCGCATACTGCGCACCTACAGTACCCTATTGAAATCCACTTGACTGTATCGTCCAATTGTGCAATAGCCTACAATTCAGTATTGTTGAGTTGAATTTCCTAGGTGTGTTAACCTATCCATTACCAACGATACAAGCGCATCATCGCCTATAAATCATTTCGAGGAGAGCCCACATAACATTTTATTGACGGGCGGGGCTTGCTTGCCAATTCCCGAGGATTGTATTTCCTTACTAGTCACACCCCTATCCGGAAGAGAAACAGCAACGAATTCGTGAGAAACTTTCTCAGATCCACATCAAGAAGCTACCGCAGGTATGAAAGTCAAACTGCAGATCGTTAATAAGCATTAAATGTGTTATCTACATAGGATAATCGACAGTATTTCTTATAGAATCATATTATTGTATAGTAACTTGTCGATATTTTGTTATAATTGACCAAGCTCTATAGTGGACTAACCTGTTCATGTTATGTGTATCGTGGGAAGGTGGCTGTCATTAGAATAGGCTATATAATAATTGGACTATGAATAAGTTGCATATAATTTTACCTGTCTGCTATTCGTTTGTTTAAAGTACTTTGTTTTTGTTTCTTCCAGGAGATCATCACTTTTTCATACTCATATTCAGGACACAACATGTGGCCTAACCAAGGTAGGTAGAATATAGTAATACTATATTATGCCATAACTATCTTCATGTTATCGCCAAAGTTATATCAGTCGGATATATTACAACGTTTATGAAATCCTGTTCAGGTCCCCCTGGCCAGAACCCGGCCTTCCCCCCAGCCTACAGCCCTGCATTCCCTTCTGGTCCAAACCCAGCACACCCTCAAGGCCAGAACCCCATGTACGCCCCTGGCACAAACCCTGCTTATCCCCCCGGTATGGCCCCTGGTATGGCCCCCGGTATGGTCCCCGGTATGAATCCAGCCATGCCTCCAGGATCCATGCCTTACGGACAACACCCAGGAGGGCAATACCCAGGAGGACAACACCCTTATCCAGCTGGACCAGGTGCACCTGGTTACCCAGGAGTTCACCCAGGGCCCTACCCTGGTGGGGTTCACCCAGGTGGAGTCTACCCCGGGGGCATGCATCCCGGCATGGCTGGGGGTGTGGCGGGATTCGGGATGGGAGTCCCTGGACACAAGGCGCACAAAAAAATGAAGAAGGCGAAGGGGAAGAAGGCGCACAAAGCCGACAAACACCTGAAGCATCATGGAGGCCACAAGAAGGTGGGTGTCTCTCTGTGTTTGTTTGTTTGTGTGTGTCTGTGTGTCAAGCAATAACAGGGAGGGTCTGTGGATTTTGAGTGCAGTTGACAGGTGACTGTACCTCCCACTGATGGTACCATGACTCACTCTGTGCTTCCCAATTGGCACCCTATTCCCTATAGTGCCCTGGTCATAAGTAGTGCAATAGGGTGCCATTTTGGATCAAGCCACTGTGTGTACTCTGAGTTGAGTCTGGTTCCCCTCTGAGGTATTTTACTGACCTGTTTGCCTCGCGTTAACATACTCACAAGTTTTGTTCATCACACGACTAGGAAGACTGGAAATCGAAGGCTCTTGCCATGAGAACTAATAATGTGTGTGTACCAAACTTTTTGTTTATTTGTGTGAGTATATCGTTTCTCATCCTGCTGTCAACAATGTTGTGAGAGAGTGAGGCTTACCTACCCCCTTCTCTTGCTGTCGCCCTGCATCTGCCTGTATCTTTTGAAACATGTCTATCCCCAGGACTTTGTTGAGCATCTGATGCAATATTTTATTTCTGGGTTTCCGAGGTTCTGTCCACCTATTTTCTTCTTGTTTCATTGTGGGGTTGTGTGAGTGATGCCGCCTTTTTCTTTATTCAGTCGTCGAGATAACGAGTTATGTACTAGCTCTTACCAGCACGGATCACAACTGTTATGTGATTGTCTTACCTAGTTGAATGAACTGACTGTAAGTCACTGTGGGTAAGAGAGTCTGCTAATTGACCAAAATGTTCCTGTTTTTCCTCCCCAGCACTCTTCAAGCAGCAGCAGCAGCAGCAGCAGCGATGAGGAGTGATGTCACCAACAACATCCAACACAGAGTCAGAAAGACATCTTGTATTAAATGGGGAAAATGGCCTCTTCTTCTGTCTAAATTGCAACGAGGTTAAAGGAATGTGTTCGGATGGTGGGGGGGGGACTATTATTAAGAATGAAAAATTAGTTTGGAAAATGATTTGAATATTAATTGTATAACACTGTAACAAAAGTATGTATAATGAACACAATTATGCCTTCATAGTTTTAACATTTAGGGATATAGGCCTATGAATGTGTGCATATCGTCATGACTGCACTATCATGTATACATATTATGCCTTTACACTGATGAGAAGTAATATTTCAAATGGTTGATTATATTTCCAACTATAAATAATATATAGGCTATAGCTAAGCGAGTGAGAGATGTGTGGAATTTCCCCAGTAAAAAAAAATATATATATATATACAAATAAATATTTATTTTAATACTGGAATGATTGAATTTTGAAGTACTTTATTTACATCACAAATATTTCTCGGTTTGACTTTATAGTTCAGCTCTGACAGAGAAAAATATCGGCTAGATTTGTATCCACGTGATACTGTAACAATTCCACTTACCGAGTAAGTTTGTTACATTGTAACGTGAACAGCACATTGACTGTTACCGACCGTACCTCTGTGCGCAGTTCGTTTCACGGGAACCAGATAGGCGGGTTTATCGTAGCGTGGGAGGGAAAAGGGGGGAAAGGGGGAAGTTCAGACGTTTTTACTTCTGTTGTCTTTGTGTAAAGCAGTGGAGCGCTCGATCTCACGCTATCACTCTTCCCTCTTCCCCGAATCCTTTTAAAACTCTCCCCTGGGTTTCTACCCTCCCGAACCTCTCCCCTTCTACCCCACCCTCCCCCCGACAACACATCTCAACACGGATCAGGTAGGAACATTTCATATCTATCTATATATACACGTGTGTGTGATAAAAGGTGAAAGGCGCATCTTGCATCAGGCTAGCTGGTAGCACAGCCAGGCTTCACGTCAATGTGCCAGGCCGCAGTACTTGCACGCAGCTCATAATACAACCAGCACGATCTTATTTATCACTCCAATTAGCTGCTATTTACCCGTGTCTATTTATAAAAGATCCGTGTTAGGGTGTGTGTGTAGTCGAAATGAAACCAATGTATATTCTTGAAACATTTTGTAGCGTGAACGTGAAATGGACAGTCATTGAAACGATACAGGTCCACATGCTCCACACACGGCTGCTAGCCACCCAGGTAGTATGCTATGCTAGGTCATACCGCTAGCACGGAGGGCGCCGGCCGGCCGGCAAATGCATGCACATATTTATGCGTGAAATTTGAATTCATTGCAGCCAAGTAATCGGACACATTGTCTATTAATTCACGAACTTGAACAACAAGTTTGTTTCGCTCGGGATTCACTCTCGGGAAGGGGACCATTAACCAGCTTGTTAGTTAGCCTAACATGCTAGCTAGCGAGATGTATCTCTATGTAGGTAGCAGGCAATGTGCTAAGTTACTAGCAAACTTAAAGATGCACATGGACATGAATCATTGCTATGATGACCACTCTACCGAAGTTAGATTGTTACTTTTAGTCTCAAGGCAAGTTACTGTGCATGAATCATGATACAGTACTAATAATAATCATGCGTGTAGCAGCCTCACTAGAAGGCCCCATTTCTTGTTTGCTAATCATATCTCAACTCCACACGACACTACCATGGAGTTCTTGACTACATTCTTGTTTTTGCAAATGTATTTATTTCCCCTCTTATAATAATAATGGCAATCCGTTTAGAACTAAAAGCAGCTGTTGTTGACAGAAACCGGGCTTTATTTGGATGCTTTTCAGCAGCTTACTTATAAACCAGGGGGTTCTGAAATTATTTGAGACCCAATTGAAAAATGTAACGTCCTCCCATGACCCAATTCTTTATTTTTTTAAATGGCGTGTGATTTATAGATGTTTTCTCGTAACCCGTGCGCCACCTCTTACATGCCCAGTGCCCACATTGTGTTGTGACCCATAGTTTAAGAAACCCTCTTGTAAACAGTAATATGCTATCAAGTTTCTTATTAAGATCAATACAGCTAACTATTTGGTGTTAGTGTGCAAATCCTGATGGGTAAAAACCAAAACCCAGCTATTCTATTCAGTTCACTGATCTCACATTTTATACTCAATTGTTCTCCTGCTTGTCCCTCAGCCCTATACTCTTCATCCTATTCTAAAATGTCTTACTGTTCTCTTGTCTGACCTCCAGATCCCATCTTTGTGACCAAAGACCCTCAGTTTTGACCTTTTCAGCTAAAGCTTCTCCCATCCAGTACTAGTTATGGACTCCGGTGTGATTGAAGGAGGACTCAATGTCACCCTCACCATTAGATTGCTGATGCACGGCAAGGTGAGTGGACCTCCCAGAGCAGGGGACAGTAGGGTGTAACTAGAATGTTTTGGCCCACTGAGCTAAAGCCTCTTAGACATTAAGCTCGGGGAGCAAACCCAAGTCTTAAGCTCTCAGACCAGGTTACCCATTTTAAGCATGTTTCACCAAACCACCGTTATTAATGGTCCACGTGCCCTTTTCACATTACCAAACCCCCCACTAACTCCTCTTTTACGCTGCAACTCTGTTTATCATATGCATAGTCACTTTAACTATACCTACATGTACATACTACCTCAATTAGCTTGAGTAACCGGTGCCCCCTCCACATTGACTCTGTACCGGTACCCCCTGTATATAGCCTCCACATTGACTCTGTACCGGTACCCCCTGTATATAGTCTCCACATTGACTCTGTACCGGTACCCCCTGTATATAGCCTCCACATTGACTCTGTACCGGTACACCCTGTATATAGCCTCCACATTGACCCTGTACCGGTACCCCCTGTATATAGCCTCCACATTGACTCTGTACCGTAACACCCTGTATATAGCCTCCACATTGACCCTGTACCGGTACCCCCTGTATATAGCCTCCACATTGACTCTGCACCAGTACCCCCCTGTATATAGCCTCCACATTGACTCTGTACCGGTACCCCCTGTATATAGCCTTCACATTGACTCTTTACCGGTACACCCTGAATATAGCCTCCACATTGACTCTGTACCGGTACCCCCTGTATATAGCCTCCACATTGACTCTGTACCGTAACACCCTGTATATAGCCTCCACATTGACCCTGTATATAGCCTCCACATTGACTCTGAAACGGTACCCCCTGTATATAGCCTCCACATTGACTCTGTACCGTAACACCCTGTATATAGCCTCCACATTGACTCTGTACCGGTACCCCCTGTATATAGCCTCCACATTGACTCTGCACCAGTACCCCCCTGTATATAGCCTCCACATTGACTCTGTACCGTAACACCCTGTATATAGCCTCCACATTGACTCTGTACCGTAACACCCTGTATATAGCCTCCACATTGACTCTGTACCGGTACCCCCTGTATATAGCCTCCACATTGACTCTGCACCAGTACCCCCCTGTATATAGCCTCCACATTGACTCTGTACCGGTACCCCCTGTATATAGCCTTCACATTGACTCTTTACCGGTACACCCTGAATATAGCCTCCACATTGACTCTGTACCGGTACCCCCTGTATATAGCCTCCACATTGACTCTGTACCGTAACACCCTGTATATAGCCTCCACATTGACCCTGTATATAGCCTCCACATTGACTCTGAAACGGTACCCCCTGTATATAGCCTCCACATTGACTCTGTACCGTAACACCCTGTATATAGCCTCCACATTGACTCTGTACCGGTACCCCCTGTATATAGCCTCCACATTGACTCTGCACCAGTACCCCCCTGTATATAGCCTCCACATTGACTCTGTACCGTAACACCCTGTATATAGCCTCCACATTGACTCTGTACCGTAACACCCTGTATATAGCCTCCACATTGACTCTGTACCGGTACCCCCTGTATATAGCCTCCACATTGACTCTGTACTGGTACCCCCTGTATATAGCCTCCACATTGACTCTGTACCGGTACCCCCTGTATATAGCCTCCACATTGACTCTGCACCAGTACCCCCCTGTATATAGCCTCCACATTGACTCTGTACCGTAACACCCTGTATATAGCCTCCACATTGACTCTGTACCGTAACACCCTGTATATAGCCTCACTACTGTTATTTTCACTGTCATTTTTTATTTTTTTATTTCTTTACTTATCTATTGTTTACCGAATACCTTTTTTTTTTTAACTGCATTTTTGGTTAAGGGCTTGTAAGTAAGCATTTCACTGTGACAAATAAACTTTGATTTGAATGATTTTTAAAAATTCATCTTTTTCTCTTTTAGGAAGTCGGAAGCATCATTGGCAAGAAAGGTGAATCTGTGAAGAAGATGAGAGAAGAGGTGAGAAGCACAGACATGTTTTTTGTTTGTGCAGTTGCTGCCTCTAGAAAGTAAAATTTTTCCTAATTGCCTACTTTCTCGTCTCCTCCCCTGTGGTGTCCAGAGCGGGGCTCGCATCAACATCTCCGAGGGGAACTGTCCTGAGAGGATCATCACTCTGGCAGGCCCCACCACCGCCATCTTCAAAGCATTCTCCATGATCATCGAAAAACTGGAAGAGGTAAGTTGTGATAACACTGTACTATCGGACAAACTGTTCATTTGTCATTATGGCGTCTGTAGCAAATATGATGTTGCTTCCTCAGTCCAGCCAAGGTGCAGGATAGATGAACAGACTGAAGACGTGTTCAGCTACTCTTTTAAGAAAAATGGAAGTTAATTATAAAATGTTTTTAACTATCTGTTTTTGTATTTGAAGTTATAGTTGTCCTCAGTGACTGAACACCTCACATCCATCGGCCATTGAGGTTAAAAGTGGAGCTGGAGAGTAAGTAATAACTCTATATATATATATATTTTTGTCTCCCAGGACATCAGCAGCTCTATGACGAACAGCACGGCCACCAGCAAGCCCCCGGTCACCCTGCGCATCGTGGTGCCAGCCAGCCAGTGTGGCTCCCTCATCGGCAAGGGAGGCTGCAAGATCAAAGAAATACGAGAGGTAGAATCCAACAACTGACCCCTGGTCATCACTTGAAACACAATCGATATAGAATCTCAATTAAAAAGTATCAGACTACATTATCAGGAAATTATCAACACCATACATAAAATATATTTGTATAATACATTTTAAAGAGAGATTAAAGCAATCGAAAACACTGACAGATTATAATAGCTAAATGTTTAAATTCTTATGTGACTTATTCACTGCCTGGCAGAGATCTTTAGGGATTCAACTCATTCTCCCAGTAACACCGGTGGGTGGAGGGATAGAGAGAGCTCTACTCTGGTTTCTATCCACTAGAGTAGCCATCAGTAACACCGGTGGGTGGAGGGAGAGAGAGAGCTCTACTCTGGTTTCTATCCACTAGAGTAGCCATCAGTAACACCAGTGGGTGGAGGGAGAGAGAGCTCTACTCTGGTTTCTATCCACTAGAGTAGCCATCAGTAACACCGGTGGGTGGAGGGAGAGAGAGAGCTCTACTCTGGTTTCTATCCACTAGAGTAGCCATCAGTAACACCAGTGGGTGGAGGGAGAGAGAGAGCTCTACTCTGGTTTCTATCCACTAGAGTAGCCATCAGTAACACCAGTGGGTGGAGGGATAGAGAGAGCTCTACTCTGGTTTCTATCTACTAGAGTAGCCATCAGTAACACCAGTGGGTGGAGGGAGAGAGAGCTCTACTCTGGTTTCTATCCACTAGAGTAGCCATCAGTAACACCAGTGGGTGGAGGGATAGAGAGAGCTCTACTCTGGTTTCTATCTACTAGAGTAGCCATCAGTAACACCGGTGGGTGGAGGGAGAGAGCTCTACTCTGGTTTCTATCCACTAGAGTAGCCATCAGTAACACCAGTGGGTGGGTGGAGGGAGAGAGAGAGCTCTACTCTGGTTTCTATCTACTAGAGTAGCCATCAGTAACACCGGTGGGTGGAGGGAGAGAGAGAGAGCTCTACTCTGGTTTCTATCCACTAGAGTAGCCATCAGTAACACCGGTGGGTGGAGGGAGAGAGAGAGCTCTACTCTGGTTTCTATCCACTAGAGTAGCCATCAGTAACACCGGTGGGTGGAGGGAGAGAGAGAGCTCTACTCTGGTTTCTATCCACTAGAGTAGCCATCAGTAACACCAGTGGGTGGATGGAGAGAGAGAGCTCTACTCTGGTTTCTATCCACTAGAGTAGCCATCAGTAACACCGGTGGGTGGAGGGAGAGAGAGAGCTCTACTCTGGTTTCTATCCACTAGAGTAGCCATCAGTAACACCAGTGGGTGGAGGGAGGGAGAGAGAGAGAGAGCTCTACTCTGGTTTCTATCCACTAGAGTAGCCATCAGTAACACCGGTGGGTGGAGGGAGAGAGAGAGCTCTACTCTGGTTTCTATCCACTAGAGTAGCCATCAGTAACACCGGTGGGTGGAGGGAGAGAGAGAGAGAGCTCTACTCTGGTTTCTATCCACTAGAGTAGCCATCAGTAACACCGGTGGGTGGAGAGAGAGAGAGAGCTCTACTCTGGTTTCTATCCACTAGAGTAGCCATCAGTAACACCAGTGGGTGGAGGGATAGAGAGAGCTCTACTCTGGTTTCTATCCACCATCAGTAACATAAAAACAACAAAGTCTGGGGAAAGTATCATACTTGGAGGTGAAAAGGCAAAAATCAATAAGACAACTTTGTTGAACTTAGAAGGCTATTTGCAAATTGTAGCAAATAAAGTCCAGACCAGTCAACCTGCCTCTCTGTCCTCCTTCTCTCTCTCTGTCCTCTCTCTCTCTCTCTCTGTCCTCTCCCTCTGTCCTCTGTCCTCTCTCTCTGTCCTCTGTCCTCTCTCTCTGTCCTCTGTCCTCTCTCTGTCCTCTCTCTCTCTCTCTGTCCTCTCTCTCTCTCTCTGTCCTCTCTCTCTCTCTCGCTCTCTCTCTCTGTCCTCTCTCGCTCTCTCTCTCTGTCCTCTCTCGCTCTCTCTCTCTCTCTGTCCTCTCTCGCTCTCTCTCTCTCTCTCTGTCCTCTCTCGTTCTCTCTCTCTGTCCTCTCTGTCCTCTCTAGTCGACAGGTGCTCAGGTACAGGTGGCAGGCGACATGCTTCCTAACTCTACAGAACGGGCCATCACTATCGCAGGGACGCCCCAGTCCATTATCGAGTGTGTCAAGCAGATCTGTGTAGTTATGCTCGAGGTAAGTGTAAGTAATATCCTCAGATCATCTATTTAATTCATCGTAAATACACACTTTATTCATTGAGAAATTACCCTTGCATTCTCTTTGGTAATAGTATCTCTTGCTCAATTCTACAAAAGTTTTTGAAAGCAGTTGTTGAATTAAACCCGTTGTCCTTCTGTGATTCTCTTCTCTTGTGTGTCCTACAGTCTCCCCCTAAGGGGGTCACCATCCCATATCGACCCAAACCTTCAGGATCCCCTGTCATCTTTGCCGGAGGACAGGTATGTTTGATATATTTTTTCTCAAATTCAGAATATCATTTAATCAACCTGTTTGAAAGGGGACGGGGTTGCTTAGAGAAGAAAACAACGTGTAGGTGATCTGTTATCTGTCCTTTTTATATTTTTACTGGGAAATTTAATCAAAATTGTTTTATTGATTTTTGGCTTTTCACCTCCAAGTACGATACTTTCCCCAGGCTTTGTTATGCTACTGATGGGTCTGTCTGTCTGTCTGTCTGTCTGTCTGTCTGTCTGTCTGTCTGTCTGTCTGTCTGTGTCTGTCTGTGTCTGTCTGTCTGTCTGTCTGATCATGAAATGTTATTGGTCACATATGTTTAGTAGATGTTATTGCTGGTGTAGCAAAATGCTTGTCTGCTCCTCTAGTGGATAGAAACCAGAGTAGAGCTCTCTCTCTCTCCCTCCACCCACTGGTGTTACTGATGGCTACTCTAGTGGATAGAAACCAGAGTAGAGCTCTCTCTCTCCCTCCACCCACTGGTGTTACTGATGGCTACTCTAGTGGATAGAAACCAGAGTAGAGCTCTCTCTCTCTCTCTCCACCCACCGGTGTTACTGATGGCTACTCTAGTAGATAGAAACCAGAGTAGAGCTCTCTCTCTCTCTCCACCCTCCGGTGTTACTGATGGCTACTCTAGTAGATAGAAACCAGAGTAGAGCTCTCTCTCTCTCTCCACCCTCCGGTGTTACTGATGGCTACTCTAGTAGATAGAAACCAGAGTAGAGCTCTCTCTCTCCCTCCACCCACTGGTGTTACTGATGGCTACTCTAGTAGATAGAAACCAGAGTAGAGCTCTCTCTCTCCATCCACCCACTGGTGTTACTGATGGCTACTCTAGTAGATAGAAACCAGAGTAGAGCTCTCTCTCCCTCCACCCACCGGTGTTACTGATGGCTACTCTAGTGGATAGAAACCAGAGTAGAGCTCTCTCTCTCTCCCTCCACCCACCGGTGTTACTGATGGCTACTCTAGTGGATAGAAACCAGAGTAGAGCTCTCTCTCTCCCTCCACCCACCGGTGTTACTGATGGCTACTCTAGTGGATAGAAACCAGAGTAGAGCTCTCTCTCCCTCCACCCACCGGTGTTACTGATGGCTACTCTAGTGGATAGAAACCAGAGTAGAGCTCTCTCTCTCTCCCTCCACCCACTGGTGTTACTGATGGCTACTCTAGTGGATAGAAACCAGAGTAGAGCTCTCTCTCTCCCTCCACCCACTGGTGTTACTGATGGCTACTCTAGTAGATAGAAACCAGAGTAGAGCTCTCTCTCTCCCTCCACCCACTGGTGTTACTGATGGCTACTCTAGTGGATAGAAACCAGAGTAGAGCTCTCTCTCTCCCTCCACCCACTGGTGTTACTGATAGCTACTCTAGTGGATAGAAACCAGAGTAGAGCTCTCTCTCTCCCTCCACCCACCGGTGTTACTGATGGCTACTCTAGTAGATAGAAACCAGAGTAGAGCTCTCTCTCTCTCCCTCCACCCACTGGTGTTACTGATGGCTACTCTAGTAGATAGAAACCAGAGTAGAGCTCTCTCTCTCTCCACCCACTGGTGTTACTGATGGCTCCTCTAGTGGATAGAAACCAGAGTAGAGCTCTCTCTCTCCCTCCACCCACTGGTGTTAGTGATGGCTACTCTAGTGGATAGAAACCAGAGTAGAGCTCTCTCTCCCTCCACCCACTGGTGTTAGTGATGGCTACTTTAGTGGATAGAAACCAGAGTAGAGCTCTCTCTCTCCCTCCACCCACCCACTGGTGTTACTGATGGCTACTCTAGTGGATAGAAACCAGAGTAGAGCTCTCTCTCTCTCCCTCCACCCACTGGTGTTACTGATGGTGGATAGAAACCAGAGTAGAGCTCTCTCTCTCCCTCCACCCACTGGTGTTACTGATGGCTACTCTAGTGGATAGAAACCAGAGTAGAGCTCTCTCTCCCTCCACCCACTGGTGTTACTGATGGCTACTCTAGTAGATAGAAACCAGAGTAGAGCTCTCTCTCTCCCTCCACCCACTGGTGTTACTGATGGCTACTCTAGTAGATAGAAACCAGAGTAGAGCTCTCTCTCTCTCCCTCCACCCACTGGTGTTACTGATGGCTACTCTAGTGGATAGAAACCAGAGTAGAGCTCTCTCCCTCCACCCACCCACTGGTGTTACTGATGGCTACTCTAGTGGATAGAAACCAGAGTAGAGCTCTCTCTCTCTCCCTCCACCCACTGGTGTTACTGATGGTGGATAGAAACCAGAGTAGAGCTCTCTCTCTCTCCCTCCACCCACTGGTGTTACTGATGGCTACTCTAGTAGATAGAAACCAGAGTAGAGCTCTCTCTCCCTCCACCCACTGGTGTTACTGATGGCTACTCTAGTGGATAGAAACCAGAGTAGAGCTCTCTCTCTCTCCCTCCACCCACCGGTGTTACTGATGGCTACTCTAGTGGATAGAAACCAGAGTAGAGCTCTCTCTCTCTCCCTCCACCCACCGGTGTTACTGATGGCTACTCTAGTAGATAGAAACCAGAGTAGAGCTCTCTCTCTCCCTCCACCCACCGGTGTTACTGATGGCTACTCTAGTAGATAGAAACCAGAGTAGAGCTCTCTCTCTCTCTCCACCCACCGGTGTTACTGATGGCTACTCTAGTAGATAGAAACCAGAGTAGAGCTCTCTCTCTCCCTCCACCCACTGGTGTTACTGATGGCTACTCTAGTGGATAGAAACCAGAGTAGAGCTCTCTCTCCCTCCACCCACCCACTGGTGTTACTGATGGCTACTCTAGTGGATAGAAACCAGAGTAGAGCTCTCTCTCTCTCCCTCCACCCACTGGTGTTACTGATGGCTACTCTAGTGGATAGAAACCAGAGTAGAGCTCTCTCTCTCCCTCCACCCACTGGTGTTACTGATGGCTCCTCTAGTGGATAGAAACCAGAGTAGAGCTCTCTCTCTCTCCCTCCACCCACTGGTGTTACTGATGGCTACTCTAGTAGATAGAAACCAGAGTAGAGCTCTCTCTCTCTCTCCCTCCACCCACCGGTGTTACTGATGGCTACTCTAGTAGATAGAAACCAGAGTAGAGCTCTCTCTCTCCCTCCACCCACCCACTGGTGTTACTGATGGCTACTCTAGTGGATAGAAACCAGAGTAGAGCTCTCTCTCTCTCTCCCTCCACCCACTGGTGTTACTGATGGCTACTCTAGTGGATAGAAACCAGAGTAGAGCTCTCTCTCTCCCTCCACCCACTGGTGTTACTGATGGCTCCTCTAGTGGATAGAAACCAGAGTAGAGCTCTCTCTCTCTCCCTCCACCCACTGGTGTTACTGATGGCTACTCTAGTAGATAGAAACCAGAGTAGAGCTCTCTCTCTCTCTCCCTCCACCCACCGGTGTTACTGATGGCTACTCTAGTAGATAGAAACCAGAGTAGAGCTCTCTCTCTCCCTCCACCCACTGGTGTTACTGATGGCTACTCTAGTGGATAGAAACCAGAGTAGAGCTCTCTCTCCCTCCACCCACTGGTGTTAGTGATGGCTACTCTAGTGGATAGAAACCAGAGTAGAGCTCTCTCTCTCCCTCCACCCACTGGGAGAATGAGTTGAATCCCTAAAGATCTCTGCTAGGCAGTGAATAGAATAAGAATGAAAATATTTTAGTTATCTGTCGCTGTTGTTGATTTGCTTTAATATCTCTTTAAAATAAATGTTTCCAGATGAATGTGGATAATTTGTTCAAGACTTCAGCATGTGGTTAAGACAGTTCAGAGGTGGTGGTAGTATGTGAGTTTCCCAAACAGAACCCTATTCTCTGTATTTCAATACTTTTGATTAGGATCCACAGGGCCCTATAATCTGTTCTCTCTGCTACCGCACGGCAAGCGGTACCGGAGCGCCAAGTCTAGGTCCAAGAGGCTTCTAAACAGGTTCTACCCCCCCAAGCCATAAGACTCCTGAACATCTAATCAAATGGCTACCCAGACTATTTGCATTGCACCCCTCCCATCTCCCCCTCTTTTACACCTACGCATAATCACTTTAATTACTCTACCTACATGTACATATTACCTCAACTAACCGGTGCCCCCACACATTGACTCTGTACCGGTACCCCCTGTATATAGCCTCCACATTGACCCTGTACCGTAACACCCTGTATATAGCCTCCACATTGACTCTGTACCGGTACCCCTTGTATAGAGCCTCCACATTGACCCTGTACCGTAACACCCTGTATATAGCCTCCACATTGACTCTGTACCGTAACACCCTGTATATAGCCTCCACATTGACTCTGTACCGGTACACCCTGTATATAGCCTCCACATTGACTCTGTACTGGTACCCCCTGTATATAGCCTCCACATTGACTCTGTACCGGTACCCCCTGTATATAGCCTCCACATTGACTCTGTACCGGTACCCCCTGTATATAGCCTCCACATTGACTCTGTACCGGTACCCCCTGTATAGAGCCTCCACATTGACTCTGTACCGGTACCCCCTGTATATAGCCTCCACATTGACTCTGTACCGTAACACCCTGTATATAGCCTCCACATTGACTCTGTACCGTAACACCCTGTATATAGCCTCCACATTGACTCTGTACCGGTACCCCCTGTATATAGCCTCCACATTGACTCTGTACCGGTACCCCCCTGTATATAGCCTCCACATTAATTCTGTACCGGTACCCCCCTGTATATAGTCTCCACATTGACTCTGTACTGGTACCCCCTGTTTTTAGCCTCCACATTGACTCTGTACCGTAACACCTTGTATATAGCCTCCACATTGACTCTGTACCGGTACCCCCTGTATATAGCCTCCACATTAACTCTGTACCGGTACCCCCTGTATATAGCCTCCACATTGACTCTGTACCGTAACACCCTGTATATAGCCTCCACATTGACTCTGTACCGTAACACCCTGTATATAGCCTCCACATTGACTCTGTACCGTAACACCCTGTATATAGCCTCCACATTGACTCTGTACCGGTACCCCCTGTATATAGCCTCCACATTGACTCTGTACCGGTACCCCCTGTATATAGCCTCCACATTGACTCTGTACCGGTACCCCCCTGTATATAGCCTCCACATTGACTCTGTACCGGTACCCCCCTGTATATAGCCTCCACATTGACTCTGTACCGGTACCCCCTGTATATAGTCTCCACATTGACTCTGCACCGGTACCCCCTGTATATAGCCTCCACATTGACTCTGTACCGGTACCCCCTGTATATAGTCTCCACATTGACTCTGCACCGGTACCCCCCTGTATATAGCCTCCACATTGACTCTGTACCAGTACCCCCTGTATATAGTCTAGTTATTGTTGTTTTACTGCTGCTCTTTAATTACTTGTTACTTTTATTTCTTATTCTTATCTGTATTTTTTTTTAACCTGCGCTGTTGGTTAGGGGCTTGTAAGTAAGAATTTCACTGTAAGGTCTACACCTGTTGTATTTGGCGCATGTGACTAAAGTTTGATTTGTAGTAGTGCACTGAAGTGAGTAGTGTTCCATTTGGGACGCTCTGTGTCAAGATGTTGATGGAATGCCTGTGAACTCGTTGTTGTTGTTTCAGGCGTACGCAGTTCAAGGACAACACGCCATACCCCAGCCAGACGTAAGTGATGTTCTGTTGTCACCTTTCCATTGATGCTTCCTGTATCCCTGACCTACCATGTCCTCTACCCTACCTGTCCTCCAATATGTTCCCTGACCTACCATGTCCTCTACCCTACCTGTCCTCCAATATGTTCCCTGACCTACCATGTCCTCTACCCTACCTGTCCTCCAATATGTTCCCTGACCTACCATGTCCTCTACTCTACCTGTCCTTCATTATGTTCCCTGTCCTCCCTGACCTACCATGTCCTCTACTCTACCTGTCCTCCAATATGTTCCCTGACCTACCATGTTCCCTATCCTCCCTGACCTACCATGTCATCTACTCTCACTGTCCTCCAATATGTTCCCTATCCTGTCCTCTCTACCATCTCTACTCTACCTGTCCTCTCTACTCTCTACCTGTCCTCTCTACTCTCTACCTGTCCTCTCTACCATCTCTACTCTCTACCTGTCCTCTCTACCATCTCTACTCTCTACCTGTCCTCTCTACCATCTCTACTCTCTACCTGTCCTCTCTACCATCTCTACTCTCTACCATCTCTACTCTCTACCTGTCCTCTCTACCATCTCTACTCTCTACCTGTCCTCTCTACCATCTCTACTCTCTACCTGTCCTCTCTACCATCTCTACCTGTCCTCTCTACCATCTCTACTCTCTCTACCATCAAGTGCATTTTCAGTTTTGCTGGTGTATTGACAACTCACCTCCTCAGCATATCACTATGGGTTTAGGATTGAGGTGTTAGTTCAGGAGGAGCCTTGTATTACTGCCTCAGCGATACTGTGGTGATTATGCCTGGTTGGTTTTGGTCGGGGCCCAGGAGAGACTACATACGTTCTGTCCTATCCATCCGTCAGAAGACTGTAAGACATCGTTCCAAACGGACTCCCGAGTTCTCCTGAGCTGCAGTGGAAAGACCATGGGTTATAAATGAATAGAACCAAGAATGATTCCCCAAGCCACGCAACAATCGGCCATTTTAGAGCAACAGTTTGAGGATAAGATGAGCTAACTGGTGAAGACAACTGGCTCTTGTTCATTAGGGCATGCCACGCATTGCAACAAAAGGTTTTGCCAATAGTAAATTAGCATTTCTTATTGGACACGTCAGGAAGTCCAGGATCCAGTTGCAGAGGGAGGTGTTTAGTCCCAGGGTCCTTAGCGTAGTGATGAGCTTTGAGGGGCACTATGGTGTTGAACACTGAGCTGTAGTCAATGAACAGCATTCTCACGTAGGTGTCCCTCTTGTCCCTGTTTCATGCTGTTTGGTACCTAATGAGCACGACCTCATCTACTATTATACATGTCTAAATGATGAACGAATGTTGTAGTGAATGAAATGGTTTCTGTACTGACCATGTCTCTTTCATTTCCCGTTTCTCTCCTCCCTGCCCCCTCTCTTGCCCTCACAGTCTTCCTCTGCCTCTATCTCTCCACAGCTCACCAAACTACACCAGCTGGCCATGCAGCAGAGCCCCTTTCCCATGGGCCCCAACAACCCGGGCTTCCAAGGTACTAGGGACTTGACCATACAATCGTTTTGTAGAAATAAAGTTCAAAGTTTCTGTAAACCACTGCACTCAGAACTGGTGTGTTCGGACCAAAATGAGACCAGCAGTAGGTTTCACTCAGATATTTGATGCTTTACATTTTTTTAAATTAATGGCGGCAACAGGCCGTGAAAGTCAAATGTTTTGACTGTTAGGCCATCGTTAGTGGTTCACCCTGATAGAAACAAACTCCTTGACGAAGGCTTTACCTGATGTTTTTAACATTTTTGTTTCAATGAACATGCCACCACAATAATGGTGTTTAAATATACTGAATAGTACCATGTTCCTCCTGGTTGTGTATATTTATACTGAATAGTGCCATGTTCCTCTTGGTCCTGGTTGTGTATATTTATACTGAATAGTGCCATGTTCCTCTTGGTCCTGGTTGTTTATTTATACTGAATAGTACCATGTTCCTCTTGGTCCTGGTTGTGTATATTTATACTGAATAGTACCATGTTCCTCTTGGTCCTGGTTGTTTATTTATACTGAATAGTGCCATGTTCCTCTTGGTCCTGGTTGTGTATATTTATACTGAAGAGTACCATGTTCCTCTTGGTCCTGGTTGTGTATATTTATACTGAATAGTGCCATGTTCCTCTTGGTCCTGGTTGTGTATATTTATACTGAATAGTGCCATGTTCCTCTTGGTCCTGGTTGTGTATATTTATACTGAATAGTGCCATGTTCCTCTTGGTCCTGGTTGTGTATATTTATACTGAATAGTACCATGTTCCTCTTGGTCCTGGTTGTGTATATTTATACTGAATAGTGCCATGTTCCTCTTGGTCCTGGTTGTTTATTTATACTGAATAGTACCATGTTCCTCTTGGTCCTGGTTGTGTATATTTATACTGAAGAGTACCATGTTCCTCTTGGTCCTGGTTGTGTATATTTATACTGAATAGTGCCATGTTCCTCTTGGTCCTGGTTGTGTATATTTATACTGAATAGTACCATGTTCCTCTTGGTCCTGGTTGTGTTTATTTATACATTTTAGTGTTTTTGTCTTGTTGATTTAGGAGGGATGGATGCCTCTGCCCAAACTAGCTCCCATGAGATGACCATTCCAAATGATGTAAGTATTTCCACGGTGACGACTCTGACCTGCCCATTTTCAATCAAGTGGTTGGACTGTTCAAACTGTCAATCAAATACATTCTAGTAGGTTGGCTTATTTGACTTCCTGGTTCTCTTTCTAGTTGATTGGCTTAACTGATTTCCTGTTCCCCTCCCTCCCTCTAGTTGATTGGCTTAACTGATTTCCTGTCCCCCCCTCCTAGTTGATTGGCTTAACTGATTTCCTGTTCCCCCCTCCCTCTAGTTGATTAGCTTAACTGATTTCCTGTTCCTCCCCTCCCTCTAGTTGATTGGCTGCATAATTGGTCGCCAGGGTTCTAAGATCAATGAGATCCGTCAGATGTCGGGTGCCCAGATAAAGATCGCCAACCCCGTGGAGGGCTCTGCAGACAGACAGGTCACCATCACTGGTTCTGCTGCCTCCATCAGCCTGGCAGAGTACCTCATCAACGCCAGGTCAGACCCAACATCACAGTTACATCAAATACCAATCTGTTGTCCTAGAGTCAGGGATAGATCCACTTGGCCGTTGCAAAATTCCAGAAACCTTCCCAAAGTTCCTAGGATGGAGGTTTCCCAGTTGGATGACTCCCTGCATGTTTCCATCCTGATTCCTGGAATCCTCCAACCGGTGGACTTTGGGTTCTGGGACATTCTTGACTTTTAGTTTCTGGTCTTGATTGGTGGAGCAGGCTTTTGATCCAGCCCAACACTAACTAACACAGAGTTGGGTTGGAACAGAAGCCTGCAGCTCTCCAGAACTGGACTAACCCAGTATTCTACCATACCCTTTCTGGTATCAACCCACTACCCCGCACCACTGTACTTGGGCCGTTGACATTTGGGCGCCTCCCAGCAATACAGTACAATGTGTTTTGTGTTCGACTCACTGCCTAACCTCCCAACACCAACCTCTATATCATGTACTGTTATTGTACTGGCTCTCTGCTGAATAGTTCAGTGTGGTTTTTTTGAGGGCATCAGTTTTCAACAAGACAGTGAACATAATCATTAATCTTGATCACATAATGAGAAGCTATTTGGGATTCAAGGTGATTTGTAGATCAGCGACTCTGTGCAGTCCGGCTGCAGCGTTGTCCGTGTCAAACACGCACACTGTCTCTAGAAACATGAGTCAGACTTCTGATGATGTCATCTTCCCGTGTACTCACTGACGGCTGCTATGCCTAGTTGTCTATCAGACTCTCACCCCCCCCCCCCCCCTCATCCCCCTCCCTGACTGTCAGTCTGTTCCCCAACCCTCATCTCTCCCTTCATACTCACCAGCCTTCCCTGTAACCCGTCCCGACTGTCCCTCTTTTTCCTTGTCTCTGTTGTTTCTACAGCGTAGAGTCCTCTAAACCCTCCTCCTCGAACCCCGAACAGACCCACAGCACCAGCCTCCTCTGCCCTCCTCTTCTCTCCACTACTACCACCTCCTCTCCTGCTGCTACTTCCTCTACTGCTTCTTCCTCCTCCTCCTCCTCTTCTTCCTCCTGTTTGGCGCCCCCTTCCTCCATCTCTCTGTCCTTGTTGGTTCCTCCAGACACTCCCTCCTCTGACTCCCCTACTATCCCCTGTGTCTCCAGTCTGCTCAGTCTTAAGCCCCTCCCCCTCCTGGCCCTCCACTCAGCCAATCCCGAGCCAAAGCTCTCCCCAGAGCTGGGTTCCAAGTCTAAGAGGCGAAGGCTTTCCCCTTACTAACACTACAGACATTAAGTACGTCCCAAATGACACTCTATTTCCTGTATAGTGCTCTACTTTTGACCAGGGCCCTATGCGGAATAGGGTGCTATTTGGGATGTAGTCAAGCTTAGTATTGTCTGTACTGGGTCTTGCTCTACTGTTGTACCTGGCTGTGCATCATGCTTCTTAACTTTTAAAGTATAAAAGCCACACACAAAAAAGCTAAATGCCCAGATGTGGCCTGAGGTCTCGTCCCCATGTGTTGTGGGTCCCACTGCTTGGTTTGTCCCTGATCTTTCTGTCTAAAGACACTGCATCAGCATGGACACTCTGTTCTCAGACTAACTTATTGACTAGAAGCTTCTGGTTGGTTTTCAGGTAACACCTCATGTCGTCTTTCTATTAAGATCTCAAACTGGATTGAATTTATTCTGGGGAAAAGATGGGAATATGAATGTTTGCCATACCTGGGTAATATGTGGTAGCTCGTTACATTTGTTGTAAACTGTTTTATTGTAATGCTGATATCCTTGATTTTAACACGTTTAGTGTAACATGTTGGATGTTCAAGTAGTCTCACTGGGTGTCATGATCACTTTTAATAGTTTATCCTCGGGTATCTAATTTAAATCACCCTCCTCATTTTGGGTCATTGGACCTCTACGACTTCAGGAAATTGATGTCTTCGTAACTAAAGTAGTTTTAGAATGATTGAATCGAGCCATAGACCGACTGCATGGCCAGCTCGACTGCTGCTCACCGCTGCTTTACAATCCTTTTAGTACTGGCCAGAGGTCAGCGACAACAATTCAGAGGTCAGCGACAACAATTCACAGTATAGGAAAGAAGTTGAATAAATTGTTACTTAGGATGTGATGTCAAGGAAATGGGATCCTCTCAGCTGATTTTGTATTTTAATCAACAGAGTGGGTTTGTTGCTATTGGGTACATGTTTTGCATAGTGAATTGTAAGAAGCTTCGGTGAGTTTGTAAAAGTTTTAAATTGTAAAAAAGGTTTTATCGTGTCTGATTTTGAAACACACAGCTTGGCTTATTCTCTCCCCCTTCGATCTCTCAATGTGTGTCTCTCTCCAGGCTCTCATCTGAAGCAACAGGACTGGCGACCAACTGATAGAACTCTGCATAGATGTGATCTGCACTAAACCCCCCCCACATTTTACCTTTTACCACTCATCGCTCCATCACTCAGCTCTCTCCTTTAAAGTGGTCAATGCAACTATCCAACATAGTTTTATTTTTTTTTTGTCGTTTAAAAATCACCCCACCCATTTAAAATTTATCATTTGTTTATCTGCATTCATTGTTTTTATAAAGAAAACTATTTGGTTTTAAGTCCCTTTGAGCCCCTGTTGAAAGTTTTTTTAATGATTTATTCTTAGATAATGTTATTTTTTGGGGGAATGAAAGCTCTCCTTGTCTGTCTTTACACTGTCACAAAAGACTAGATAGAGGAGAATAATCTGAAGGTTTAATTCTGTAAAAGGTAGATTTTTTTTTTTCTTTTAAAAATGAAAAGGATAAAAAAAATAAAAGTCTCTAAAATAAAAATAGATTGACTGTTTTTTTTCCCCCTGCATATTTAAACCCCTCCCCTATTCATTTCATCCGTTGAATATCTGCAAAAACTCACCTTGATTTAATGTTTGTCACCAACGGGGGAAACGTGGAGCTTGTGCTGGTATTTTGGGTATGACATATCTCTAACAGTACTAGAAGACGTGGATATTGCATTAATGGAAAATACTTTAAAACCCGCGTACAAACACATTTCACCTTAACCTTTTTTTTGTTTCCTTGTCATTCCTATTTTTCTATCTTCCCTTTTACCCCATGTCATATGTTCAGGATGTGTCCCAAATTGCACAATAGTTCCTATGTAGTGCACTATTAACGTAATGAGGGTGCCATTTGGGATGCCGGCTATATTGCTGGGGTTGGGAGGTTGTTGGGGTTCTGCTCGAGGGCTAGGAAGCAGAGAGGACGATCCTCATTTTTCTTTAAAGATAATACCACAAAAAAAAAGTTGCAATATTTGTTTTAAATGGAGGAAATATTTTTTTTAACTACCAAAGGGGATCGAATCCTGAATAATGACAGGCGTGTGTGTCTAAGTGTGAGGAGAGAAACTAAGATATTGTGGATGATCGTTATTAAGCTGAAACTAATATTATGGATGATCGTTATTAAGCTGAAACTAAGACAAAGAAAAGGGTGTTTAAATTGGTTAACACTAGTTTCCTGCTCTTTGCTGAAGTCAGAATTTATTTTGTATTATTTGCAGGAAATAAATCTTTTGTGCACGTTTTTGGAAAGACTGTAGACCTGGGTGCCACCACATTGTTAAAATAAACTACAGAAATAAAGATGTGAAATGCTCAAACTACAAATTCTCAGTCTTTTGTGTTGCTTCCATTTTTTTTGTGTGGGAGGGGGGGTTATAGGGATGACAAATATACTTCATGAAGGTTATTTCCATTTCACAATGAACTATTATTGTACTCTATGCATTCTGTTTTCTGGAACGGTCTGCTACGCTTTATAAAAGTCATTCTGCATTAATAACCAAAACTGAAACGTTGCCAGTCTTTTGAACAGTGAGTTTTTTTTATTTTATTTCTTTAATTTGTTTCTTAAATATATTTATTGTACACAGATACAATACATAATGCAATATAAAACAAACATTTCTTTTTTTTTAATAAAGGAGGAGTCTGTTTTTGATTCAGCATTACGGAAACGAGCCTGAACCCAGATCTGTTTATAACGCTCTTGCCAAACATTGGTGTTCCTGACAATGACCATAGGAGTTAGTAAGACAATACTAACAAACAGATCTGGGACCAGGCTCATTTGGAAACATACAAGAATGACCCTCTATTTCTCTAGTGACCAGAGGGCATGGATCTTTTGCTGTATTGGCAACAAAACAATGAATTATTTATCTGTTTGATGACATCTGTCTGGATGTCATTCAGCATACGACCTAGTAGTTAATAAAGTTAATGCTTGACTTGATGGGACAGAATACATTCTGAGATCAGAACATTCAAAATAAACACTAGAAAACCTTAATATATTAAGGAGCTGCCATTTTATAGCTTATCAAATGGAACCTGCTGAGTCATCCCGACAGAGTAGACTGTGAAGTTGGAGTGTAATCCTCAACGCTACAGAGGATTTAATGGAGGCTGTTCAAACATGGGCCTCTATTGGGTCCCAGTTCTGCCCAAGCTTATACTTCTACACTCCTCCCTATGGATCAAAACTAAAAATTGGTCTGGTTGATGGTGGTTCCACCATATTTCTTACACCAGTCCTTTCCTTTTCAATCCATGAAGGGAAATTGAATGAAGTGCACATTTAGGGAAGGGTGGAAAATCGGGACGCAGTCTTAGTTGACAGGGAACTAACTAGTTGCCAGGTAACTAGTTAGGAACAAACTCATCTGTTGCTGTTGAGTTGGATAGATTCCATAGAGATGGATAGATAGGAGATCCATAGAGATGGATAGATAGGTCATTGGTGAGTGGTGGTGATGTCATAGAACTGGACTCCCTTTAGATTCTGTTTCTATGGGTGATAAGTCCCTTTGATCTGAGCCTCATGCTCTTGACTGACATCTGCATTTGGACAGGAAATACAATCCAACCCATACATACTATATTACAAGCATGCTCTAGTGATCTATCTGTACACTTCTAGATGCACATGGTCTGTGACCGAGGCTTCGTCCCTAATGGCACCCTATTCCTTTAGAAGTGCGCTACTTTTGACCCAGAGCTGTGGGGAAAAGTAGTACACTATATAGGGATAAGGATGCCATTTGAGATTTGACCTGAGGTTTTGTTCTCAAAGGTATCCTAGTACGTGGTATTGCATTTTAATACAGTATAAACACTGCAATACCAAAGAAATACAATAGTTGATCTACAAAAACATGTCAAGACAGACCCTGAAAGAAAGGGGCTGGGCTATAGGTTAGTTTTGCTCCATGCTGCAGCCAGGGGAATGATTCTGAGTTTGTGGACATATTGCTTGTTCTTTAGCTATTATTGTTCTGTTCTCCAGCCTGTGTCTTAATGCCAAAGAAATAGAAGTACTAGATTCGACTCTATTTCTATGCTTACTAATGCCCTGTCATTATGAACAGCATCTGGTACCAGACCAATAGAATTTCTATGTTATAGAATATCTATGTTCAGATTCAGTAGGCAACTGTTGAACGTTTCAGATGGAAATGTCATGAATAGAACTGACATGATTTCTTTGTTTGTCAGAGGCATGTTTGTTCTATATAACATATTTCTATCTGAGCATTCCACAACGTTGTGCCCTGCTTAACGCAACCCAGTTCTGCAACGGAAACCGTTTACCGTTTTACTCTAGGAGTCAAACGGAATGAAACGGGGGAGGGACCTACCTGAATTTGTCCAATAGAAAGTCTTGTTTTCGTTGCACAACGGTTTTCCGTTATGAATACACTCTGTATTCTGTCTGGTACAATAGAATAGCGCCCTCTAGTGTAAATCATCAGCCAGCACCATTACATGATACAGTGGTAACATTTTAACTCATACAAATGATATTTCTTCCTTGTATAGTGTATCAAGAGGTCAGATATTTACATACAGTTAATGTTAACGTAAATAAAATACAAAATTAGGACAACAAAATCCCTGATGCAAAACAATAAATACATGAAATTGTAAACAACTTTAAAAAAAAATAATGTAAGACATTGATTTTCTCTTATACTCAATAAATAAATGAAATGACACTCAGTGCATAATGCTGGTGAGGAAACACAGGAATTACAACATAAATAATCACTACAAATGAAGTAAACATTAAGTGCGAAAAAACAACAACATTAGGTGCCTCACCGACGATGTGGACATTGACAATTGGTAGGTGTGACGACACTAATATTGTGGAATCTGAATGGGAGACATTACATAGGTAGATGTTGAAATATGACACTTCTTTTTACATTATTTTTTTTTTTACAAAATCAAGAAGTAAGAAATCACAGGGTGGATAGTGAAGGAATCACTACAACATGTAGTCTGGTGGCGCAGAGGTCACTGTAGGTGAGGTGAGTTGAAGTGTTTTTGCAAGGCTGGGTTTGGGGAGTGTTAGCATGGTCCAAGACCAGTTTGTGTGTTATAATGACCATAAGAGTTGGCAAGGAAGCAGAAACAGATCTGGAATTAAGCTAGTCGAGTAGGGCTGGTGAGTAGGGCTAGGGAGTAGGGCTGGGGGAGTGGGGCTGGGGGAGTGGGACTGGGGGAGTAGGGCTGGGGGAGTAGGGCTGGGGGAGTGGGGCTGGGGGAGTGGGGCTGGGGAGTAGGGCTGGGGGAGTAGGGCTGGGGGAGTAGGGCTGGGGCTGGGGAGTAGGGCTGGGGAGTGGGGCTGGGGGCTGGGGGAGTAGGGCTGGGGAGTGGGGCTGGGGGAGTAGGGCTGGGGGAGTGGGGCTGGGGAGTAGGGCAGGGGGAGTGGGGCTGGGGGAGTAGGGCTGGGGGAGTGGGGCTGGGGGAGTAGGGCTGGGGGAGTGGGGCTGGGGGAGTAGGGCTGGGGGAGTAGGGCTGGTAAGTGGGGCTGGGGGAGTAGGGCTGGTAAGTGGGGCTGGGGGAGTGGGGCTGGGGGAGTAGGGCTGGGGGAGTAGGGCTGGGGACTGGGGGAGTGGGGCTGGGGCTGGGGGAGTGGGGCTGGGGGAGTGGGGCTGGGGAGTAGGGCTGGGGAGTAGGGCTGGGGAGTGGGGCTGGGGCTGGGGAGTAGGACTGGGGAGTGGGGCTGGGGCTGGGGAGTAGGGCTGGTAAGTGGGGCTGGGGGAGTAGGGCTGGGGAGTGGGTTTAAGATCTGCGTCTGGGCTCCTCACCAGTTGGTGCTGGGGGGCCTATGGTGCTGGGGCTCTGTGCAGCCCGAGTGGTCCAGCTCTGCACTGTCACAGTCAGAGTCATCATACAGGCCCTAGGTTAGAAGAATAGAGGGAGAGGTCAGGTTAGACAACGGCAATGGGCTAACCATCTCACCTTCATATTAGCCTGGATACCAACCTGAGCATTACCTGGTTTGTAAATATTCTGTCCCCCTAAAACTGGGCCCTAGTGATCAGGGAAAATGAAGGTCCCTACACTAGAGCAAAATCCAAATGTAACCATATGTTCTGTAATAGTGATGTTGGCCCTATAACAACGAGAGAATGTATTATAATGGAATTCCTGCTCTCCTCATTTCTCTGCAGTGTATGGCTAAACATAACAGTTCCCATGGTAACCCTACCTCACAGTTCTAGTTGTCATAGTAACCCTACCTCGTAGTTTCAGTTCCAGTCGTATAGTTGTCATAGTAACCCGAGCCCTACCTACCTCATAGTTCTGCCCCGTGTTGAGCTGGGTCTTGACCTGGCGTATGGCGGCCTCCTTCTCTGATAAACCGTCGGCGGGGTCGAGGGCGGGGTCGGCGGGGATCTCCGACCCCTGGGACAGAAGGTCGTCGCTCTTGTCGTCCAGCCGCTCGTCTGTGTTGGTACTGACCACGTCCGGCGTGCCGCTGTGGGAGTGGTCACTGGTGTTGCCCTCCTCTCCGTCTGACACGGACACGGCAGACAGGTTCTCAGAGCTGAAGGTGGACAGGGACTGGCACTTGGTGATGCTTACCGGTCGACTGCATGAGGAAGACAACAGGAGCAGGACATAGATTAAATCCTTCGGCTCTCACAGACAAAAGCTCAATTTTGATTATACCAAGAGGTTCTTTCTGCTGGACTATATACTACTACAGAATCATGACTACATACTACTACAGAATCATGACTATATACTACTACAGAATCATGACTATATACTGTATAATAAATCATGACTATATACTACTACAGAATCATGACTATATACTGTATAATAAATCATGACTATATACTACTACAGAATCATGACTATATACTACTACAGAATCATGACTATATACTGTGTAATGAATCATGACTATATACTACTACAGAATCATGACTATATACTGTATAATAAATCATGACTATATACTACTACAGAATCATGACTATATACTACTACAGAATCATGACTATATACTACTACAGAATCATGACTATATACTACTACAGAATCATGACTATATACTACTACAGAATCATGACTATATACTACTATAGAATCATGACTACATACCACTATAGAATCATGACTTTATACTGTATAATAAATCATGACTATATACTACTACAGAATCATGACTATATACTGTATAATAAATCATGACTATATACTACTACAGAATCATGACTATATACTACTACAGAATCATGACTATATACTGTATAATGAATCATGACTATATACCACTATAGAATCATGACTTTATACTGTATAATAAATCATGACTATATACTACTACAGAATCATGACTATATACTGTATAATAAATCATGACTATATACTACTACAGAATCATGACTATATACTACTACAGAATCATGGCTATATACTGTATAATAAATCATGACTATATACTACTACAGAATCATGACTATATACTACTACAGAATCATGACTATATACTACTACAGAATCATGACTATATACTACTACAGAATCATGACTATATACTGTATAATGAATCATGACTATATACTACTACAGAATCATGACTATATACTGTATAATGAATCATGACTATATACTACTACAGAATCATGACTATATACTGTATAATAAATCATGACTATATACTACTACAGAATCATGACTATATACTGTATAATGAATCATGACTATATACTACTACAGAATCATGACTATATACTGTATAATAAATCATGACTATATACTGTATAATAAATCATGACTATATACTACTACAGAATCATGACTATATACTGTATAATGAATCATGACTATATACTGTATAATAAATCATGACTATATACTACTACAGAATCATGACTATATACTACTACAGAATCATGACTATATACTACTACAGAATCATGACTATATACTACTACAGAATCATGACTATATACTACTACAGAATCGTGACTATGTACTGTTTGGCCCTGTCCGGGGGTATCATCGGATGGGGCCACAGTGTCTTCTGATCCCTCCTGTCTCAGCCTCCAGTATTTATGCTGCAGTAGTTTATGTGTCGGGGGGCTAGGGTCAGTCTGTTACATCCGGAGTATTCTCTTGTCTTATCCGGTGTCCTGTGTGAATGTAAATATGCTCTCTCTAATTCTCTCTTTCTCTCTTTCTTTCTTTCTCTCGGAGGACCTGAGCCCTAGGACCATGCCTCAGGACTACCTGGCATGATGACTCCTTGCTGTCCCCAGTCCACCTGGCCATGCTGCTGCTCCAGTTTCAACTGTTCTGCCTGCGGCTACGGAACCCTGACCTGTTCACCGGACGTGCTTGTTGCACCCTCGACAATTACTATGATTATTATTATTTGACCATGCTGGTCATTTACGAACATTTTAACATCTTGACCATGTTCTGTTATAATATCCACCCGGCACAGCCAGAAGAGGACTGGCCACCCCTCATAGCCTGGTTCCTCTCTAGGTTTCTTTCTAGGTTTTTGGCCTTTCTCAGGAGTTTTTCCTAGGGAGTTTTTCCCAGCCACCGTGCTTCTTTCACATGCAGTGCTTGCTGTTTGGGGTTTTAGGCTGGGTTTCTGTACAGCACTTTGAGATTTCAGCTGATGTACGAAGGGCTATATAAATAAATTTGATTTGATTTGATTTGATTTACTGTATAATGAATCATGACTATATACTGTATAATAAATCATAACTATATACTACTACAGAATCATGACTATATACTACTACAGAATCATGACTATATACTACTACAGAATCATGACTATATACTGTATAATGAATCATGACTATATACTACTACAGAATCATGACTATATACTGTATAATGTATAAGATGTATATTCTTACCGTCTCCGTGGTAACTCCACCTCACTGTCCACCTCTCCCTCCTCTTCCTCTGAGGACACACCACGTCTCTGCAGAAGGGAAGATAAGAGGAATCACGACTACAGTATTCTAGGATATTTCTTGGGTTAGTTAGTATAACTGGTCAGGAGAATCTCTTGTTTCAAGGTTAGTTAGTATAACTGGTCAGGAGAATCCCCTGGTTCTAGGTTAGTTAGTATAACTGGTCAGGAGAATCTCTTGGTTCAAGGTTAGTTAGTATAACTGGTCAGGAGAATATTCTGGTTCTAGATTAGTTAGTATAACTGGTCAGGAGAATATTCTGGTTCTAGATTAGTTAGTATAACTGGTCAGGAGAATCTCCTGGTTCTAGGTTAGTTAGTATAACTGGTCAGGAGAATCCCCTGGTTCTAGGTTAGTTAGTATAACTGGTCAGGAGGATCTCCTGGTTCTAGGTTAGTTAGTATAACTGGTCAGGAGAATCTCCTGGTTCTAGGTTAGTTAGTATAACTGGTCAGGAGAATCTCCTGGTTCTAGGTTAGTTAGTATAACTGGTCAGGAGAATCCCCTGGTTCTAGGTTAGTTAGTATAACTGGTCAGGAGAATCTCTTGGTTCTAGGTTAGTTAGTATAACTGGTCAGGAGAATCACCTGGTTCTAGGTTAGTTAGTATAACTGGTCAGGAGAATCCCCTGGTTCTAGGTTAGTTAGTATAACTGGTCAGGAGAATCACCTGGTTCTAGATTAGTTAGTATAACTGGTCAGGAGAATCCCCTGGTTCTAGGTTAGTTAGTATAACTGGTCAGGAGAATCTCCTGGTTCTAGGTTAGTTAGTATAACTGGTCAGGAGAATCCCCTGGTTCTAGGTTAGTTAGTATATTAAAGCCACCAGATACCATCCATCGTGCCGTACTACTGATGACTACCTGTTTGCGTGTGACTTGTTTCCTGTAGAGCAGTGCTGCAGGTGTGAGGTGTTGGCTCCTGGGTGACCTGATGATCCCTGTGCCCTCCTCCTTATCCTCCCCGTCCTGAAGTAACCTTCCTGGGCTTCCCAGCACCGACCCCCTCCCTGCCGCTGCCCCCCTCCCACAGGGGGAGTCTGGGCTGCTGGAAAACGGTATGGAGGCCGCGTCCTCGCTGGGGGTGTTGCTACGCGGTGGGGTCTCTGTCTGGTCGTCTGTCCCCACCCCTCCATCCTCCGTCCCTCCTCCACCACCTCCTCCTCCACCTGTAAGTCATTCATACCAACCAGCATCAGTTTCCTAGTTTCCTAAATACAGAAGACTATAAACCATAACTGACTATATTTACACTATATTTATATGCACTATAGTTATTTACACTACATTTATTTACACTATTTATTTACACTATATTTATTTACACTATTTATTTACAATAAAGGTATTTATAGTCATAAAGATAAAATAAATTTGCACTATATTTATTTACATATGTTTGGCTCATCATGTCTTGTTATGTATGTCCTGTGACTATCTATAGTGATGTATGTCCTGTGACTATCTATAGTGATGTATGTCCTGTGACTATCTATAGTGATGTATGTCCTGTGACTATCTATAGTGATGTGTGTCCTGTGACTATCTATAGTGATGTGTGTCCTGTGACTATCTATAGTGATGTGTGTCCTGTGACTATCTATAGTGATGTATGTACTGTGACTATCTATAGTGATGTATGTCCTGTGACTATCTATAGTGATGTATGTCCTGTGACTATCTATAGTGATGTATGTACTGTGACTATCTATAGTGATGTGTGTCCTGTGACTATCTATAGTGATGAATGTCCTGTGACTATCTATAGTGATGTATGTCCTGTGACTATCTATAGTGATGTATGTCCTGTGACTATCTATAGTGATGTATGTCCTGTGACTATCTATAGTGATGTATGTCCTGTGACTATCTATAGTGTTGTATGTCCTGTGACTATCTATAGTGATGTATGTCCTGTGACTATCTATAGTGATGTATGTCCTGTGACTATCTATAGTGATGTGTGTCCTGTGACTATCTATAGTGATGTATGTCCTGTGACTATCTATAGTGATGTATGTCCTGTGACTATCTATAGTGATGTATGTCCTGTGACTATCTATAGTGATGTATGTCCTGTGACTATCTATAGTGATGTATGTCCTGTGACTATCTATAGTGATGTGTGTCCTGTGACTATCTATAGTGATGTATGTCCTGTGACTATCTATAGTGATGTATGTCCTGTGACTATCTATAGTGATGTATGTCCTGTGACTATCTATAGTGATGTATGTCCTGTGACTATCTATAGTGATGTATGTCCTGTGACTATCTATAGTGATGTGTGTCCTGTGACTATCTATAGTGATGTATGTCCTGTGACTATCTATAGTGATGTATGTCCTGTGACTATCTATAGTGATGTATGTCCTGTGACTATCTATAGTGATGTATGTCCTGTGACTATCTATAGTGATGTATGTCCTGTGACTATCTATAGTGATGTATGTCCTGTGACTATCTATAGTGATGTGTGTCCTGTGACTATCTATAGTGATGTATGTCCTGTGACTATCTATAGTGATGTATGTCCTGTGACTATCTATAGTGATGTATGTCCTGTGACTATCTATAGTGATGTATGTCCTGTGACTATCTATAGTGATGTATGTCCTGTGACTATCTATAGTGATGTGTGTCCTGTGACTATCTATAGTGATGTGTGTCCTGTGACTATCTATAGTGATGTATGTCCTGTGACTATCTATAGTGATGTATGTCCTGTGACTATCTATAGTGATGTGTGCGGTACATTATGGGCTGGTTTCCCCGACACAGAGAAATATCCTAAAATGTTGTCTTTATCTTTGTACGGGAAAACAGCCTTAAATGTATGTCAGGTATCCCTGTATACAGTGCATTCGGAAAGTATTCAGACCCCTTCACTTTTTCCACATTTTGTTACGTTACGTTATTCAGACCCTTTACTCAGTACTTTGTTGAAGCACCTTTGGCAGTGATTAAAGCCTCGAGTCTTCTTGGGTATGACGCTACAAGCTTGGCGCACCTGTATTTGGGGAGTTTCTCCCATTCTTCTCTGTAGATCCTCTCGAGCTCTGTCAAGTTGGATGGGGAGCGTCACTGCATAGCTATTTTCAGGTCTCTCCAGAGATGTTCAATTGGGTTCAAGTCCGGGCTCTGGCTGGGCCACTCAAGGACATTCAGAGATTTGTCCCAAAGCCACACCTGCGTTGTCTTGGCTGTGTGATTAGTGTCGTTGTCCTGTTGGAAGTTGAACCTTCGCTTCAGTCTGAGATCCTGAGCACTCTGGAGAAGGTTTACATCAAGGATCTCTCTGTACTTTGCTCCGTTCATCTTTCCCTCGATCCTGAATAGTCTCCCAGTCCCTGCTGCTGAAAAACATCCCCACAGCATGATGCTGCCACCACCATGCTTCACCGTAGGGATGGTGCCAGGTTTCCTCCAGACGTGACGCTTGGCATTCAGGCCAAAGAGTTCAATCTTGGTTTCATCAGACCAGAGAATCTTGTTTCTCATGGTCTGAGTGTCCTTTATGTGCCTTTTGGCAAACTCCAAGCGGGCTGTCCTTCTCGAAGGTTCTCCAATGTCCACAGAGGAACTCTGGAGCTCTGTCTGAGTGACCATCGGGTTCATGGTCACCTCCCTGACCAAGGCCCTTCTCCCCCGATTGCTCAGTTTGGCCAGGCGGCCAGCTCTAGGAAGAGTCTTGGTGGTTCCAAACTTCTTCCATTTAAGAATGATGGAGGCCACTGTGTTCTTAGGGACCTTCAAGGCTGCATTCATTTTTTGGTACCCTTCCCCAGATCTGTGCCTCGACAGAATCCTGTCTCGGAGCTCTACGGACAATTCCTTTGACCTCATGGCTTGGTATTTGCTCCAACATGCACTGTCAACTGTGGGACCTTTATATAGACAGGTGTGTGCCTTTCCAAATAATGTCCAATCATTTACCAAAGATGTACTTCAATCAAGTTGTAGAAACATCTCAAGGATGATCAATGGAAACAGGTTGCACCTGAGCTCAATTTCGAGCCTCATAGCAAAGTGTCTGAATACTTATGGAAATAAGGTATCTATTTTTTATTTTTAATACATTTGCAAAACTTTCTAAAAACCTGTTTTATCTTTGAGACTATGGGGTATTGTGATGTCATTATGGAGAATTGTGATGTCATTATGGGGTATTGTGTGTAGATTGATGAGGACATATTTTAATTGAATCCTTTTTAGAATAAGGCTGTAACGTTACATTTGGAAAAAGTGAAGGGGTCTGAATACTTTCAGAATGCACTGTATACAAATGTTCCTATCGGACAATATTAATCATATAAATTCACCTCCTCCCAGGCCTGCGGAGGCGCTCTGGCTACCCCCTCTCTCCAGACCAGGTCTCTCCAGTCCCCTGCGGCGGCCCTCAGCCTCCATGGTGGTAGAGATGAGGTCTGGGCTGGACGAAGACATCTTCTTCAGCAGCAGATCATGCTGGAGACCTCTCAAAGCTGCGCTGGGATCCAGATGCTGCTTGCTGCTGGGGGAAGAATACATCTTTATTGTGGGCCCTGAAGGGCGATTTCGTTGCAGCAAAATTACACTCTGGCTCTATCTCAATTTGTCGTTTTGTAATTCCTTGCATTCTTCTCAATTGTATTGGAGGAGAAGGGCCCTCCTCTTCGACCTTCGACCACTAATGGGTTTTGAGAAGAAGGCAAGCACAAAGGATGTTAGGAATCCAGGAAAGATTCCTTGAGATAGCGACAGGTTGGAGACTGATAAATAAAACTTTTGTATAAATGTCTTATATTAAACAAATTCATCCAACTACACATCCAGTATGGAGAGTTGTCAACATAAATACCTGGGTGTGGAGGTGGTCAGAGACATAGTATTAGCCAGACCCAGTGTGGACGATAACGCAGCCTTCAGCCCAGCTAGGTCTCCACTGCTGCCCTTCCCTGCCTTCCTGTAGCGGGGCTTGGCCCGACGTGACCTCCCCGGGGACGTGGATCCCTTCTGGGGGCAGGAGGGGATGGTCACCTGGGTCATGGAGGAGTCCAGCTTGGGAAGGATCACCTCTGACTTCAACAGGTCTGGTCTACTGGAACAACACAGTGGATTCACAGTGAGTAAAGCCTTTAGTTTCTCTACTCTGAGCATGGCTCAATAAAGTCAGTCAAGTTGTCCGCCTTACTAGCTCTGATGTTGCTGATATTGAGGAGAAATACACTTACTATGACTAAGTTATATGGTTGTCCCACCTACACTACCATTCAAAAGTTTGGGGTCACTTAGAGATGTCCTTGCTTTTGAAAGAAAAGCACATTTGTTGTCCATTAAAATAACATAAAATTGATCAGAAATACAGTGTAGACATTGTTAATGTTGTAAAGGACTGTTGTAGCTGGAAACGACAGATTTTTTTTTAATGGAATATCTACATTGGCGTACAGAGGCCCATTATCAGCAACCATCACTCCTGTGTTCCAATGCCACGTTGTGTTAGCTAATCCAAGTTTATCATTTTAAAAGGCTAATTGATAATTAGAAAACCCTTTAGCAATTATGTTAGCACAGCTGAAAACTGTTGTCCTGATTAAAGAAGCAATAAAACTGGCCTTATTTAGACTAGTTGAGTATCTGGAGCATCAGCATTTGTGGGTTCGATTACAGGCTCAAAATGGCCAGAAACAAAAAACTTTCTTCTGAAACTCGTCAGTCTATTCTTGTTCTGAGAAATGATGGCTATTCCATGCGAGAAATTGCCAAGAAAGTGAAGATCTCGTACAACTCTGTGTACTACTCCCTTCACAGAACAGCGCAAACTGGCTCTAACCAGAATAGAAAGAGGAGTGGGAGACCCCAGTGCACAACTGAGCAAGAGGACAAGTACATTAGAGTGTCTAGTTTGAGAAACAAACACCTCACAAGTCCTCAACTGGCAGCTTCAATAAATAGTACCCGCAAAACACCAGTCTCAACATCAACAGTGAAGAGGTGAATCCGGGATGCTGGCTTTCTAGGCAGAGTTGCAAAGAAAAAGTAATATCTCAGACTGGCCAATGAAAAGAAAGGATTAGGATGGGAAAAAGAACACAGACACTGGACAGAGGAACTCTGCCTAGATGGCCAGCATCCCGGAGTCCCGGAGTCGTGTTTTGCGGGTACTATTTAATGAAGCTGCCAGTTGAGGACTTGTGAGGCGTCTGTTTCTCAAACTAGACACTCTAATGTACTTGTCCTCTTGCTCAGTTGTGCTCCGGGGCCTCCCACTCCTCTTTCTATTCTGGTTAGAGCCAGTTTGCGCTGTTCTGTAAAGGGAGTAGTACACAGCGTTGTACGATATCTTCAGTTTCTTGGCAATTTCTCGCATGGAATAGCCGTCATTCTCAGAACAAGAATAGACTGACGAGTTTCAGAAGAAAGTTATTTGTTTGTGGCCATTTTGAGTGTAATCAAACCCACAAATGCTGATGCTCCAGATACTCAACTAGTCTAAATAAGGCCAGTTTTATTGCTTCTTTAATCAGGACAACAGTTTTCAGCTGTGCTAACATAATTGCAAAAGGGTTTTCTAATGATCAATTAGATTTTAAAATTATAAACTTGGATTAGCTAACACAACGTGCCATTGGAACACAGGAGTGATGGTTGCTGATAATGGGCCTCTGTACGCCTAATGTAGATATTCCATAAAAAATCTTCCGTTTCCAGCTACAGCAGTCATTTACAACATTAAAAATGTCTACCCTGTATTTCTGATCAATTTGATGTTATTTTAATGGACAAAAAATGTGCTTTTCATTCAAAAACAAGGACATTTCTAAGTGACCCCAAACTTTTGAACGGTAGTGTACACTCTTACAGAAAAAGGTTCCAAAAGAGTTCTTCGGCTGTCCCCATAGGAGAACCCTTTTTGGTTCCAAGTTAAACCCTTTTTGGTTCCAAGTAGAACCCTTTTTGGTTCCACGTAGAACCTTCTATGGAAAGGGTTCTATATGGAACTCAAAAAGCTTCTACCTGGAACCAAAAAGGGTTCTTCGAAAGGGTTCTCCTATGGCGACAGTCGAAGAACCCTTTTAGGTTATATATATATATATATATATATACACTGCTCAAAAAAATAAAGGGAACACTTAAACAACACAATGTAACTCCAAGTCAATCACACTTCTGTGAAATCAAACTGTCCACTTAGGAAGCAACACTGATTGACAATAAATTTCACATGCTGTTGTGCAAATGGAATAGACAACAGGTGGAAATTATAGGCAATTAGCAAGACACCCCCAATAAAGGAGTGGTTCGGCAGGTGGTGACCACAGACCACTTCTCAGTTCTTATGCTTCCTGGCTGATGTTTTGGTCACTTTTGAATGCTGGCGGTGCTTTCACTCTAGTGGTAGCATGAGACGGAGTCTACAACCCACACAAGTGGCTCAGGTAGTGCAGCTCATCCAGGATGGCACATCAATGCGAGCTGTGGCAAGAAGGTTTGCTGTGTCTGTCAGCGTAGTGTCCAGAGCATGGAGGCGCTACCAGGAGACAGGCCAGTACATCAGGAGACGTGGAGGAGGCCGTAGGAGGGCAACAACCCAGCAGCAGGACCGCTACCTCCGCCTTTGTGCAAGGAGGAGCAGGAGGAGCACTGCCAGAGCCCTGCAAAATGACCTCCAGCAGGCCACAAATGTGCATGTGTCTGCTCAAACGGTCAGAAACAGACTCCATGAGGGTGGTATGAGGGCCCGACATCCACAGGTGGGGGTTGTGCTTACAGCCCAACACCGTGCAGGACGTTTGGCATTTGCCAGAGAACACCAAGATTGGCAAATTCACCACTGGCGCCCTGTGCTCTTCACAGATGAAAGCAGGTTCACACTGAGCACATGTGACAGACGTGACAGAGTCTGGAGACACCGTGGAGAACGTTCTGCTGCCTGCAACATCCTCCAGCATGACCGGTTTGGCGGTGGGTCAGTCATGGTGTGGGGTGGCATTTCTTTGGGGGGCCGCACAGCCCTCCATGTGCTCGCCAGAGGTAGCCTGACTGCCATTAGGTACCGAGATGAGATCCTCAGACCCCTTGTGAGACCATTTGCTGATGCGGTTGGCCCTGGGTTCCTCCTAATGCAAGACAATGCTAGACCTCATGTGGCTGGAGTGTGTCAGCAGTTCCTGCAAGAGGAAGGCATTGATGCTATGGACTGGCCCGCTCGTTCCCCAGACCTGAATCCAATTGAGCACATCTGGGACATCATGTCTCGCTCCATCCACCAACGCCACGTTGCACCACAGACTGTCCAGGAGTTGGCGGATACTTTAGTCCAGGTCTGGGAGGAGATCCCTCAGGAGACCATCGCCACCTCATCAGGAGCATGCCCAGGCGTTGTAGGGAGGTCATACAGGCACATGGAGGCCACACACACTACTGAGCCTCATTTCGACTTGTTTTAAGGACATTACATCAAAGTTGGATCAGCCTGTAGTGTGGTTTTCCACTTTAATTTTGAATGTGACTCCAAATCCAGACCTCCATGGGTTGATAAATTCGATTTCCATTGATTATTTTTGTGTGATTTTGTTGTCAGCACATTCAACTATGTAAAGAAAAAAGTATTTAATAAGATTATTTCATTCATTCAGATCTAGGATGTGTTATTTTAGTGTTCCCTTTATTTTTTTGAGCAGTATATATATATATATATATATGCTAAACTCTTTTAAAAAAGGTGCCATCTTCAGATGAATGCACTAACTGTAAGTTGCTCTGGATAAGATATCTGCTAAATGACTAAAATGTAGAGAAGAGAAATGGATGCAGCCATTTCCTTTTCCCTTTGTATCCAAAGAAACGATCAACAGTAAGGACTCTGTACATGCCTATAACAAGTAATACTAGATTATAACTATGCCGTGTTCATGTTACCACAATGTATTTCAGTAATCAAAACTATACTGACATGGATTGAACAACAAATCTTGACAAATTAGTGAGAAGTGTGAACGTTTGGTTGGTTTCTCCCTCCTCAGTCTCACCTCTTGCTGTGCGCGGGAAGTTTCTGAGGTATGTTGCGTTTCTTGATGAGCTTCTCCATGGAGTTGGACGAGCGTTCTTGTCTGGAGCTATGGTGTTTGATGCATCCTGGGTACTTCTTATCCAGTGACTGCTCCCTCCTGGGAAACACACAACATCGTTTTGTTAGTTTGTTCATTTCTAAGCCACGAAAAAAAACATATTGTTGGAATTATATATTATAAACTGGGTGGTTCGAACCCTGAATGCTGATTGGCTGACAACCATGGTATATCAGACCGTATATCACGGGTATGACAAAACATTTATTTTTACTGCTCTAATTACGTTGGTAACCAGTTTATAATAGCAATAAGTCACCTCGGAGGTTTGTTGTATATGGCCAGTATACCACGGCTAAGGATGGTATCCAGGCACTCCGCGTTGCGTCATGCTTAAGAACAGCCCTTAGTCGTGGTATATTGGCCATAAACCACACCCCCTCGTGTTGTCACGGCTGTCGAAAGGATCGGACCAAAGTGCAGCGTGGTTGTAGTTCCACATTTTATTAAATCAGTGAAACTCTGCAAAACATAAATTACTGAAATTACAAAACAACAAAGCATGACGCAGAGAGAAACAAACACTACTCAAAAGATATAATCACCCACAAAACCAAGGAAGAAAAACCCCTACTAAAATATGATCTCCAATCAGAGGTAACGAGGACCAGCTGCCTCCAATTGGAGATCAACCCAAAAAACAACAACATAGAAATAGAAAAACCAGAACCTAAACATAGAAAAAAAAATGTTGTTAAAAAACACAAAACACCCCCTGTCACGCCCTGACCTACCCTACCATAGAAAATCCCATCTTACTATGGTCAGGACGTGACACGTGCCTTATTGCTTAATTCTACTATGTCTGCTATTCCCTCTACCTCCATGTGGCAGATGACGATGAGTATTGTATACACAAGTTTCAAGTTTTAATGTTACGTCCTCAAAGTACAGCGAAATGCCTTTCTTGCAAACTCAAAACTCAACAACGCAATAATCTATATCAATGTAGGACTATAAAATAACATACGGAAGAAACAAAAACACACCAGATACACAAATAACAAATAAGAACATGAGAAAGTAAGAAGTTATATACAGGGTCCGTTTCAATAGCATATTTACAATGAGCAGGGATACTGGAGTGATGGAGGTAGATATGTATAGGGGGAAGGAGACAGGGATACTGGAGTGATGGAGGTAGATATGTATAGGGGTAAGGGGACAGGGATACTGGAGTGATGGAGGTAGATATGTATAGGGGGAAGGAGACAGGGATACTGGAGTGATGGAGGTAGATATGTATAGGGGTAAGGGGACAGGGATACTGGAGTGATGGAGGTAGATATGTATAGGGGTAAGGGAACAGGGATACTGGAGTGATGGAGGTAGATATGTATAGGGGTAAGGGAACAGGGATACTGGAGTGATGGAGGTAGATATGTATAGGGGTAAGGGAACAGGGATACTGGAGTGATGGAGGTAGATATGTATAGGGGTAAGGGGACAGGGATACTGGAGTGATGGAGGTAGATATGTATAGGGGTAAGGGAACAGGGATACTGGAGTGATGGAGGTAGATATGTATAGGGGTAAGGGAACAGGGATACTGGAGTGATGGAGGTAGATATGTATAGGGGTAAGGGAACAGGGATACTGGAGTGATGGAGGTAGATATGTATAGGGGTAAGGGGACAGGGATACTGGAGTGATGGAGGTAGATATGTATAGGGGTAAGGGAACAGGGATACTGGAGTGATGGAGGTAGATATGTATAGGGGTAAGGGGACAGGGATACTGGAGTGATGGAGGTAGATATGTATAGGGGTAAGGGGACAGGGATACTGGAGTGATGGAGGTAGATATGTATAGGGGTAAGGGAACAGGGATACTGGAGTGATGGAGGTAGATATGTATAGGGGTAAGGGGACAGGGATACTGGAGTGATGGAGGTAGATATGTATAGGGGGAAGGGGACAGGGATACTGGAGTGATGGAGGTAGATATGTATAGGGGTAAGGGGACAGGGATACTGGAGTGATGGAGGTAGATATGTATAGGGGTAAGGGAACAGGGATACTGGAGTGATGGAGGTAGATATGTATAGGGGTAAGGGAACAGGGATACTGGAGTGATGGAGGTAGATATGTATAGGGGTAAGGGGACAGGGATACTGGAGTGATGGAGGTAGATATGTATAGGGGTAAGGGGACAGGGATACTGGAGTGATGGAGGTAGATATGTATAGGGGTAAGGGGACAGGGATACTGGAGTGATGGAGGTAGATATGTATAGGGGGAAGGAGACAGGGATACTGGAGTGATGGAGGTAGATATGTATAGGGGTAAGGGAACAGGGATACTGGAGTGATGGAGGTAGATATGTATAGGGGTAAGGGGACAGGGATACTGGAGTGATGGAGGTAGATATGTATAGGGGGAAGGAGACAGGGATACTGGAGTGATGGAGGTAGATATGTATAGGGGTAAGGTGACTAGGCATCAGGATGTATGAAAATCAGCAGCATAAATTATAATTGTATGTGTGCCAGTGTGCGTGAGTGTGCAGAGTCCTGTGAGTGTGCAGAGTCCTGTGAGTGTGCAGAGTCCTGTGAGTGTGCATAGAGACATTGCAAAAATATAATACAAGGGTCAACTTAGATAGTCCGTGTAGCCATTTTGATAGCTATTTAGTTAGCCAGTTTGTTAGCTATTTTGTTAGCTATTTAGTTAGCCATTTTGTTAGCTATTTTGTTAGCTATTTCGTTAGCCATTTAGTTCGCTATTTAGTTAGCTATTTAGTTAGCTATTTTGTTAGATATTTTGTTAGCTATTTAGTTAGCTATTTAGCAGTCTTATGGCTTGGGGATAGAAGCTGTTCAGGAGCCTGTGGGTGTCAGGCTTGATGCACCGGTACCGTTTGCCATGTCAAAGCAGAAGGAACCTTCTAAGGCTTGGTTTTCTGGAGTCTTTAACAATTTTACAGGCCTGCCTTTCACACCGCCTGATATAGAGGTCCTGGATGGACGGCCCCAGTGATGTACTCAGCTGTCTGCATCACCCTCTGTTGCGCCATGCAATCGAGGGCGGTGCTGTTGCCATACCAAACAGTGATGCAGCTAGTCAAGATACTCTCAATGGTGCACCTGTATACCTTTTTGAGGATTTTAGGGCCAATGCCAAACCTTTTTAACTTCCTGAGGGGGAAGAGGTGCTGTAGCGCCTTCTCCACGACTGTACGCGTGTGAGTGGACCATTAAAAGTCTTTTGTGATTTGGACATTGCTGTGCATTGACTACAGCTCAGCGTTAAACACCATTGTCCCCTCCAAGCTCGTCGCCAAGCTTAAGACCCTGAACACTTCCCTCTGCAACTGGATCCAGGACTTCCTGACAGGTGACCCTCAACACAGCCATGCTGACCCTCAGCACAGGGGCCCCCCAGGGGTGTGTGCTTAGTCCCCTCCTGTACATCCTGTTTACCCATGACTGTGTGGCCACACAGGACTCCGACACCATCATTAAGTTTGCTGATGACATGACGGTGGTAGGCCTGATCGCTGGTGATGATGAGAGAGCCTATATGGAGGAGGTCAGAGACCTGGCAGTGTGTTGCCGGGACAACAACCTCTCCCTCAACGTCAGTAAGACCAAGGAGCTGATCGTGGACTACAGGAAACAAGCATGTGCGAGCACGCTCCCATCCACATCGACAGGGCTACAGTAGAGTTGGTCACGAGCTTTAAGATGGATGTTAAGTGTGTAAGGTGTGCAACAATAACTAGGATTATTACTTGAGTAGCTCCTTCTCCTTGAGTTCCAGCTGTAGCATAACAGCGTTGAGCTCCATGTAGAGGTTGTTGGCTCTCTCCAGCTTCCTCTCATAGTGCTCGCGTATATCCAGGGCATGTCTGGTAGAGAGGGAGAGAGAAAGCCACAGGACAAACAGGGTTAATACAAACACATTACAGTACAGCTAGCTATTGTCTGTACGGTATTTATGTATCTATTGTAGGATTCTTTCTGTATGTTCATTCGCTCCCTCACTAACTCACTCATTCACTTAAATATGAATTAATCCATCCGTCCGTCCATCCATCCATCCATCCATCCATCCATCCATCATCCATCCATCCATCCATCCATCCATCCATCCATCCATCCATCCATCATCCATCCATCCATCCATCCATCATCCATCCATCCATCCATCCATCATCCATCATCCATCCATCATCCATCCATCCCTCCATCCATCATCCATCCATCCATCCATCCATCCATCCATCCATCCATCATCCATCCATCCATCCATCCATCCATCCATCCATCATCCATCCATCTATCCATCATCCATCCATCCATCATCCATCATCCATCATCCATCCATCCATCATCCATCCATCATCCATCCATCCATCCATCCATCCATCATCCATCCATCCATCCATCCATCATCCATCCATCTATCCATCATCCATCCATCCATCATCCATCCATCATCCGTCCATCCATCCATCATCCATCCATCCATGACCTTCTTCCTGTACCTGAGCTCCTCTTTGCGTCGTATAATCATCTCCTCGTCCAGTCTGTGTATACACGTCCCCTCTGACTTAATCTTCTCAAAGTGTTGCTTCACCTCCTCACGCCACTCTGCCTGCAACACAGATACAGCAACAGACGCCGTGTCAGTTAAAACACAGCAACACATATTACAGTGTCAGTTAAAACACAGCAACACAGATTACAGTGTCAGTTAAAACACAGCAACACAGATTAGTGTCAGTTAAACACAGCAACACAGATTACAATGTCAGTTAAAACACAGCAACACAGATTATAGCAACACAGATTATAGTGTCAATTAAAACACAGCAACACATATTATAGTGTCAGTCATAACAGTTAGACAGCAGCATAGACATACCATGTGTGTCAGTCAAAATGAATCCATGTCACAGAGCATCTCAGAACACTTTCTGAAAGAAAATACACCGTGGACATTTTCCTGCCTGTGTACCATTCTGACTTTGACAAGTGCCTCTTTAGCTGCTGTCTGTCTAGTCTTGTCCAAGGACATAAGGGTTTTTAAGAGAGTGTTTGTGTGTGGTTGTGTGCGCGTCCATTCGTCCGTCATGGTCCATCTGTGTGTGTGTGGCTCTTGTTATTAAGCTAATGGAGTTTGAGAGCACTCTGCTCTGCCTGCAGCCACCCCTCTCATCCCTCATTCCTTTATGTCCTCCTTGCCCTGCCTCCCCCTCTCTGCCTCTCCTTCCCTCCTCCCCTGCCTCTCCTTCCCTCCTCCCCTGCCTCTCCTTCCCTCCTCCCCTGCCTCTCCTTCCCTCCTCCCCTGCCTCTCCTTCCCTCCTCCCCTGCCTCTCCTCCCCTCCTCCCTGCCTCTCCTTCCCTCCTCCCATCCTTCTCTCACCTCTTCTCCTCTCCTCCCATTCCCTTCTCCCTGCCTCTCCTCCACATTAAAGCAATCAATAGAATAGACTGTAGCAGCTAATACTTCTTGCTGCCGTCACAATAAAAATCCATTATGAGAGGAGAGGGGGAGAGGAGGAGAGGGGGAGGGTGGAGAGGGGGAGGGTGGAGAGGGGGAGGGTGGAGAAAGAAAGGGAGGAGAAAGGGAGGGGGCAGGAGGGGTGAGTGAGAGGGCAGGAGGAGAAGAGAAAGGGAAAGAGAGGAGAATAAGGAGAGAGGCGAAAAGCGAGGGGGAGGAAGAGGAGAGGGGAGAGAATAAAGAGGAAGTGAGAGAGAAGAGAGAGAGGAGTAGGGTAGGAGGAGAGGGAGAGAGAAGAGAGATAGAGGAGTAGGGAGGGAGGAGAGGGAGAGAGAAGAGAGATAGGAGTAGGGAAGGAGGAGAAGGGAGGGAGAGAGAAGAGAGAGAGTAGTAGGGAGGGAGGAGAGGCAGAGAAAAGAGAAAAGAGAGAGAGGAGAAGGGAGGGAGAGAGAGGCAGAGAGAAGAGAGAGAGGAGAAGGGAGGGAGAGAGACGAGAGAGAGGAGTTGGGAAGGAAGAGAGAGAGGAGTAGGGAAGGGGGAGAGAGAAGAGAGAGAGGAGTAAGGAGGGAGAGAGAAGAGAGAGAGACGAGAGTTATGACGCTGGTATTTACGTCACTAGATGCCATCAGGTTCAGAAGTAGCTGGACGCAGCCAGAAGGAAATGAATCAGAAAAACTGATGTATGTGTGTTTATTGGGGTCGTGCTTATGTGACTGCCTGTGTAATTGCATGCATGGGCACTTGTCCATCAGCTTGTAATTTTACAAGGCAACATATTTCTTTCCTAGACAGACAGCAGAGAAATTGGTATTGAGTGAGAGAGAGAGAGAGAGAGAGAGAGCTGCTAGTGGCTTAGTAGGAACATTACACTTCTGTATTCATAGAGACTCACTACTATACTAGAGTGGCCTCTGTCATAAACCAGGCATAGTCATAAACCAGGCATAGTCATAAACCAGGCAGAGTCATAAACCAGGCATAGTCATTGCGCATCTTGTGAGACGCATGCTTCTCTCTGCGACTTGATTGGTGGCTCGCGGTAATAATCTGAAAGAACAGGTTTTGTTTTCCTCAGTCAGCTGAATGTGCCACTTACTTCATAGAACCGCGGTCACGTTAATAACCTTTAGCGTCTAGGACAAACAGAGAGATAAAAGCGGGTTCTGGCGCTTCTTGAATTAGTTTTCTTTCTAGGAATTACCAACTATGACCCCCATCCCTGAACGCTTAGACTCTGGAGCATGTACCTGTCTTCTGTTTCCACGTACAACACAAGCTGTGCAGGACTCGTTAGGAATGGAGAGTGAGGAATCTGCACAGGATAACTGAGGGAAATGAATTGATTGGTCCACAATGATGATGATGTTTGATGATCATCCCTGATGTTTTTCTCAACTTTTCAATACCTTTCTGATGCACATTTCAATCACTGCACAGCAAACTTCCATCACTCCACAGCATTCTTCCATCACTGCACAGCATACTTCCATCATTCCACAGCATACTTCCATCATTCCACAGCATACTTCCATCACTCCACAGCATACTTCCATCATTCCACAGCATACGTCCATCATTCCACAGCATACTTCCATCACTCCACAGCATACTTCTATCATTCCACAGCATACTTCCATCATTCCACAGCATTCTTCCATCATTCCACAGCATACTTCCATCACTCCACAGCATACTTCCATCATTCCACAGCATACGTCCATCATTCCACAGCATACTTCCATCACTCCACAGCATACTTCCATCATTCCACAGCATTCTTCCATCATTCCACAGCATACTTCCATCATTCCACAGCATACTTCCATCACTCCACAGCATGCTTCCATCACTCCACAGCATACTTCTATCATTCCACAGCATTCTTCCATCATTCCACAGCATACTTCCATCATTCCACAGCATACTTCCATCACTCCTCAGCATACTTCCATCACTCCACAGCATACTTCCATCATTCCACAGCATACTTCCATCATTCCACAGTATACTTCCATCATTCCACAGCATTCTTCCATCATTCCACAGCATTCTTCCATCACTCCACAGCATTCTTCCATCATTCCACAGCATTCTTCCATCATTCCACAGCATTCTTCCATCACTCCACAGCATTCTTCCATCATTCCACAGCATTCTTCCATCACTCCACAGCATTCTTCCATCATTCCACAGCATACTTCCATCATTCCACAGCATACTTCCATCACTCCACAGCATTCTTCCATCATTCCACAGCATACTTCCATCATTCCACAGCATACTTCCATCACTCCACAGCATTCTTCCATCACTCCACAGCATACTTCCATCACTCCACAGCATTCTTCCATCACTCCACAGCATTCTTCCATCACTCCACAGCATTCTTCCATCATTCCACAGCATTCTTCCATCACTCCACAGCATTCTTCCATCATTCCACAGCATACTTCCATCATTCCACAGCATACTTCCATCATTCCACAGCATACTTCCATCACTCCACAGCATTCTTCCATCACTCCACAGCATACTTCCATCACTCCACAACATACTTCCATCACTCCACAGCATTCTTCCATCACTCCACAGCATCCTTCCATCACTCCACAGCATTCTTCCATCATTCCACAGCATACGTCCATCACTCCACAGCATACTTCCATCATTCCACAGCATACTTCCATCATTCCACAGCATACTTCCATCACTCCACAGCATTCTTCCATCACTCCACAGCATACTTCCATCACTCCACAGCATACTTCCATCCACAGCATTCTTCCATCACTCCACAGCATCCTTCCATCATTCCACAGCATTCTTCCATCACTCCACAGCATACTTCCATCATTCCACAGCATTCTTCCATCACTCCACAGCATACTTCCATCATTCCACAGCATACTTCCATCATTCCACAGCATACTTCCATCACTCCACAGCATTCTTCCATCACTCCACAGCATACTTCCATCACTCCACAGCATACTTCCATCACTCCACAGCATTCTTCCATCACTCCACAGCATCCTTCCATCACTCCACAGCATTCTTCCATCATTCCACAGCATACTTCCATCACTCCACAGCATTCTTCCATCACTCCACAGCATACTTCCATCACTCCACAGCATTCTTCCATCACTCCACAGCATCCTTCCATCACTCCACAGCATTCTTCCATCATTCCACAGCATACTTCCATCACTCCACAGCATCCTTCCATCACTCCACAGCATTCTTCCATCATTCCACAGCATTCTTCCATCACTCCACAGCATTCTTCCATCACTCCACAGCATTCTTCCATCACTCCACAGCATTCTTCCATCACTCCACAGCATTCTTCCATCACTCCACAGCATTCTTCCATCACTCCACAGCATTCTTCCATCATTCCACAGCATTCTTCCATCATTCCACAGCATACTTCCATCACTCCACAGCATTCTTCCATCACTCCACAGCATTCTTCCATCACTCCACAGCATTCTTCCATCATTCCACAGCATTCTTCCATCATTCCACAGCATCCTTCCATCACTCCACAGCATTCTTCCATCATTCCACAGCATACTTCCATCACTCCACAGCATTCTTCCATCACTCCACAGCATACTTCCATCACTCCACAGCATACTTCCATCACTCCACAGCATTCTTCCATCACTCCACAGCATCCTTCCATCACTCCACAGCATTCTTCCATCATTCCACAGCATACTTCCATCACTCCACAGCATCCTTCCATCACTCCACAGCATACTTCCATCATTCCACAGCATACTTCCATCACTCCACAGCATTCTTCCATCAGACTGCAGTTTGACCTGATTTGACAAATCTTATGCTTTACCTTTTATTGAGATAATAGCAAAAAGGTCAGATTCTAAAGATTCATCAAATTATTTTCCACATTTGTTTCTGATACCCCCAAGTGTCCTAAAACAGAGAATCAAATAGCTTGATGGTCCCTGTTAATAAACTCAACAAAAAAAGAAACATCCCTTTTTCAGGACCCTGTCTTTCAAAGATAATTCGTAAAAATCCAAGTAACTTCACAGATCTTCATTGTAAAGGGTTTAAACACTGTTTCCCATGCTTGTTCAATGAACCATAAACAATGAATGAACATGCACCTGTGGAACGGTCGTTAAGACACTAACAGCTTACAGACGGTAGGCAATTAAGGTCACAGTTATGAAAACTTAGGACACTAAAGAGGCCTTTCTACTGACTCTGAAAAACACCAAAATAAAGATGCCCAGGGTCCCTGCTCATCTGCGTTAACGTGCCTTAGGCATGCTGTGAGGAGGCATGAGGACTGCAAATGTGGCCAGGGCAATAAATTGCAATGTCCGTACTGTGAGACGCCTAAGACAGCGCTACAGGGAGACAGGACGGACAGCTGATTGTCCTCGTAGTGGTACGAGGAAATATTAGTGACTACCACTGTCATAAACCTTTATAACTCTAAAATGAACGTTTCATTTCAAGATGGCTGTCCTGTAGTCATGTTGCCAGCGTGTCAATGTCCATTCTAGTATTCTGTTTAATTATGTGACAGTACCTGAGATTTGAAGTACGTCTCCTGTGGGGTAGAAAGCAGGTCAGCTGAGGCGATGTCCAGGTGCAGTAGGATCTGTCTGAATGAAGGTCTGTTCCTGGGCTTACTGCTCCTGGAGGCAGATACACACATATCTTTAAATACAACTACAATGTACAACACCCACATCTTCTGATTACTTAAATACTCTTCTGTTCGTTGAACATGTTCATGCCCTGTCCTCCCACCCATTATTTTATGCCCTGTCCTCCCTCCCTCCCTCCCTCCCTCCCTCCCTCCCTCCCTCCCTCCCTCCCTCCCTCCCTCCCTCCCTCTGTCTCACCAGCACTGTCTCAGCAGTATTTTGAAGCCGTCTGGGCAGCTCTCTGGGACAGGTAGGTTCAGGCTGTTGTTTCCTACCCCCCAGATGATGGCTGAAGAGTCCACGTCTTTATACGGTACCTCTCCGGTCAACATCTCCCACAGCACCACACCAAACGACCTGCAGAGAGAGGGAGAGAGATCCCATGAGTCCATACTACTCTTTAAAATCGACACTTCTGTACAAGTAAAGACGGTTTTTCAGGAGCCATTGTGAAAAACAACATCAACATTGTTTGTGTTATAGCCTCTTCTATGTACCCTTAATACCCTCGTGCTTACAATGTTGTTTCCCATATTATACAAAAACAAGGCTGCGTAGGCTACATGTTTGTGCGCTATAAAAGGTGCCAGTCAGTGTGTGTTTATGTGTGTACTGGGCTCCCCTGGCTTTTAGCACTAGTGCGCCTGATGCCAGGGTGTGGCTCTTCCCCTGCCGTCGGGTAGAGGACGGGGGATAAGGGAGGTCCTGTCCCAGGGGAGTAACTATGGAAAGGTTGTTGTTGATGACACCTTGGATCTGGATCACCACGGCAACCAATAGCATCGTGTGGGAGGGAGAAAGCACCAATAGCTTTGTGCGGGAGGGAGAAAAAATCCAATAGCATCATGTGGGAGGGAGAAAGCACCAATAGCATCGTGTGGGAGGGAGAAAGCACCAATAGCATCGTGTGGGAGGGAGAAAGCACCAATAGCATCGTGTGGGAGGGAGAAAGCACCAATAGCATCGTGTGGGAGGGAGAAAGCACCAATAGCATCATGTGGGAGGGAGAAAGCACCAATAGCTTTGTGCGAGAGGGAGAAAGTAATGTTGTGTTTTTGTGATTATTTTTAGCTTCTGTCTCTGGCCACTTGCTTATTATCGATGAGAATCTACAGATTGGGTAGTTTACCTCTACTGACATATAATGTATTGCGTGTTAGAGTCAGTGGGGGCTGCTGAGGGGAGGACGGCTCGTAATAATGGCTGGAACAGAGCGAATGTGTCACGCCCTGACCGTAGAGATCCTTATTATTCTCTATGTTTGGTTAGGTCAGGGTGTGACTCGGGTGGGGAAGTCTATGTTTTCTGTTTCTTTGTTTTTGGGCCGAGTGTGGTTCCCAATCAGAGGCAGCTGTCTATCGTTGTCTCTGATTGGGAATCATGCTTAGGCAGCCTGTTTTCCACCTGTGTTTGTGGGATGTTGTTTTCTGTTTAGCATCTGTACCTGACAGAACTGTGCGCTTTCGTTTTTTCGCCGTTTGTTATTTTGTTTGAGTGTGTTTGTGAAATAAAGGATCATGAACACTTACCACGCTGCACCTTGGTCCACTCCTCCTTCTAACGACGAGCGTTACAGAATGTAATGGCATCAAACCATGTGTTTGATGTATTTGATACCATTCCGTCTATTCCACTCCAGCCATTACCACGAGCCCTTCCTCCCAAATTAAGTTGCCACCAACCTCCTGTGGTTAGAGTAGTACCCTTAATAAATAGCTATTTACTGCCTTTTTATACGATGAGTAATACTATGACTGAAGCATGTAATGAGTAATACTATGACTGAAGCATGTAATGAGTAATTCTATGACTGAAGCATGTAATGAGTAATACTATGACTGAAGCATGTAATGAATAATACTATGACTGAAGCATGTAATGAATAATTCTATGACTGAAGCATGTAATGAATAATTCTATGACTGAAGCATGTATGTGTAAGAAAGAGGCAGAGAGAGTTAGTTCGCTGCAGCACTGCTCTTACTTTGCTTCCTCGGCTCAATTTGTCATTTAATGTTTAAAGTTATTGGTTCAGCATGAGGAGACCGGGCACAGACGACTGTAGGCACAGAGTACTGTAGGAATGTATAGTGTAGAGTTGTTATGAGATATAGAGTGGAAAGCTACAGTAGACCTGGCATGGGGTAGTAAGGTACTGTCATGGGGTAGTAAGGTACTGGGAGGCAGAAGCTAGCCTAACTGCCACAGTCATTCTTTACAATGTTTTCAAAGACAAGAAGCATTCTCTGTCCTGTTATGTTATTTTTGAAGAAACCATTTCATTTTTTCTCAACACCCAATCTTATTTTAGATTTCTCCAGAGTAGGACGGTAAAGGGAGAGAACCTTGCTGTCTCACTGCCACAGTCTTTGTCACAATGCCCTTTATGCAATGGGTCCGAGAAACATTCGCTTTAAATGGAGTTTGTAAAAATGACTCCTCATTTTACTGTCTACAGTAGACCCAATGTACTTTTAGATTTAGCCAGTTGTCTGGTCCAACTGTCAGAGCAAGTTAAGGTAGACCAGACAGAACAAAACTGCACAACCTCAAATCATCCTTTCTCTCAGAATAGACAGCGATAAGGGCAGGAGATAATGTAGACCCAGAGATAGATACAGAGACATACTGTCTACATTCTTGTCGTTTTTCACACATCAACAGTTGTACCTTTTAGTTCACGTGTCAAACTCGAGCCTATTTGAACCGGCCTGTTGGTGGTTTTGGGGGGAAAACGATCTCAATCTATATTTAAATGAGAAAAAAAACACATTGAGACTGTGTAGAAATGATCATGGACCTCTACATTTATATAGTTGAATGCACTGATTGAAAGACACTAAATTAGAGTGTGTGCTAAATTAATAAAATGTTTACAAAAAATTCTGTTAAAATGTGTGGAAATCAGAATCTACCATTCGAACTCTGGGAGAAATCACTCTCTCATCTTTCAGTAGTGTAGGATCAGTGTGAAATCAGACTCCCCTCTCCATATCCAGTGTAGTGTGCTCTAGGCCCAGGGCCAGGCCACCGGCTTTAGAAAGGATATTTCAGCCTCTCCAGAGCACAAGAGCATCTGGCAAATCAATAATTGAATTAGCCAGCATTCCTCTCTTAGGAGAGAGAGGGCGAGAAAGAGAGAGAGAGAGAGAGAGAGAGAGAGAGAGAGAGAGAGAGAAAGAGAGAGAGAGAAAGAGAGAGAGAGAGAGAGAGAGAGAGAGAGAGAGAGATGGATGGATGGATGGATGGGTGGATGGATGGGGAAACAGAAAAATAAACAGAAAAGCAGGGTGGGCTCAAGGCACTCTGGATAAGAGCGTCTGCTAAAATTACAAACATTGTACTTAAATGATTTGTAAAGATTTTATTTTATTGAACCTTTATTTTAACAGGTCTCTTTTTTCCGATGGGTTGATATCAAAATAAATAATGCTATAAAGCACGAGGAAAATGTAAGAAGGTGTTTTCTCTTACCAGATGTCGACCTTCTCTGATACAGGTTCATTCCGGATCACCTCAGGGGCCATCCAGGCCACCGTACCGGCGAACGACATCTTGGTGCTCTTATCACTCATCTCCTTAGACGTCCCGAAGTCAGAGATTTTCACAGCGTCGTCATAGGTGATCAACATACTGGAGTAGAGTATACAGGCACAGTCAGGGGAAGGTAAGGTAGCCACAGAGAGACAGTCAGGGGAAGGTACGTAGCCACGGAGACACAGACAGGGGAAGGTACAGAAGCCACAGAGAGAGTCAGTTAGGGGAAGGTACGGTAGCCACAGAGAGACATTCAGAGGAAGGTATGGTAGCTGCAGAGGCACAGTTAGGGGAAGGTACAGTAGCCACAGAGACAGTTAGGGGAAGGTATGGTAGCCACAGAGACACAGACAGGGGAAGGTACAGTAGCCACAGAGAGACAGACAGGGGAAGGTACAGTAGCCACAGAGAGACAGACAGGGGAAGGTACGTAGCCACAGAGAGACAGACAGGGGAAGGTACGTAGCCACAGAGACAGTCAGGGGAAGGTAAAGTAGCCACAGAGACACAGTCAGGGGAAGGTACGTAGCCACAGAGAGACAGTCAGGGGAAGGTACAGTAGCCACAGAGAGACAGTCAGGGGAAGGTACAGTAGCCACAGAGAGACAGTCAGGGGAAGGTACAGTAGCCACAGAGAGACAGTCAGGGGAAGGTACAGTAGCCACAGAGAGACAGTCAGGGGAAGGTACAGTAGCCACAGAGAGACAGACAGGGGAAGGTACAGTAGCCACAGAGAGACAGTCAGGAGAAAGTAAGGTAGCCACAGAGAGACAGTCAGGGGAAGGTACAGTAGCCACAGAGAGACAGTCAGGGGAAGGTAAGGTAGCCACAGAGAGACAGTCAGGGGAAGGTACAGTAGCCACAGAGAGACAGTCAGGGGAAGGTACAGTAGCCACAGAGAGACAGTCAGGGGAAGGTACAGTAGTCACAGAGAGACAGTCAGGGGAAGGTACAGTAGCTGCAGAGACACAGTCAGAAGAAGGTACGGTAGCCACAGAGACAGTCAGGAGAAGGTACGTAGCAACAGAGACACAGTCAGGGGAAGGTACAGTAGTCACAGAGAGACAGTCAGGGGAAGGTACAGTAGCCACAGAGAGACAGTCAGGGGAAGGTACAGTAGCCACAGAGAGACAGTCAGGGGAAGGTACAGTAGCCACAGAGAGAGTCAGTTAGGGGAAGGTATGGTAGCCACAGAGAGACAGTCAGGGGAAGGTACAGTAGCCACAGAGAGACAGTCAGGGGAAGGTACAGTAGCCACAGAGAGACAGTCAGGAGAAGGTACAGTAGCCACAGAGAGACAGTCAGGGGAAGGTACAGCGTCCCTAGAACTATTCAAATGACTCAAACAAGAATATGATATTGGGGTCTGGTAACTTGAGAAACTAATTGTACACTAAGTCTCTAACACTCCTAAAATGTATCATATTCAATGATATCTACTTCATTTACCACCATATGTTTGGCATGACAATGAACACAACAGAGGTAATTTGCTCAAGCACATATAGATCTGCTACCACGCTAAAGCATAGTTATCATGTAGGTAAGACTGACTACTTACTTGGGCGACTTGAGGTCTCTGTGGATGATCTTGTGTAGGTGGAGGTAGTTCATGCCTCCAGCCATGCCCATGGCCCAGTCGATGAGCAGGGAGGGGGTGATCTTCCTACCCGCCCTCAGCACCTCATACAGCTGGCCCTGGGCACAGTACTCCATTAGGATACAGTAACACGGGGCCTGGGTGCAGATACCCCTGAATGGAGTAGAGGAGAGAGGGAGGAGAGGAAAGAGAGAGGAGAGAAGGAAGAGAGGATTAGTAACACAGTTCTCCATTAAGGTAATATAAATAGCACTGGCCTGGGTATATTCTATTGTATTCTACTGTACTGTCTTCTACTATATTATACTATATTATACTTTACTGTACGGTATTCTACTGTCCTGTATTATTCTGTATTATACACTACCATACTGTATTCTACTGTATTCTAATGTAATGTATTCTAATGTATTGTACTTTATTATACTCTACTGTACTGTATTCAACTGTATTATACTCTACTGTACTGTATTCTACTGTACTGTATTCTACTGTATTGTACTCTACTGTAATGTATTCTAATCTACTGTATTGTACTGTTTTATGCTCTACTGTACTGTATTCTACTGTACTGTATTCTACAGAGTTATACTCTACTGTACTGTATTCTACTGTACTGTATTCTACTGTATTCTACTCTACTGTATTCTACTCTACTGTACTGTATTCTACTGTATTATACTCTACTGTACTGTATTTTACTGTACTGTATTCTACTGTAATGTATTCTAATCTACTGTATTGTACTGTATTATGCTCTACTGTACTGTATTCTACTGTACTGTATTCTACAGAGTTATACTCTAATGTACTGTATTCTACTGTACTGTATTCTACATTACTCTACTGTAATGTAGTCTACTGTATTCTACTGTACTGTATTTTACAGTATTAGACTGTACTGTATTCTACTGTACTGTATTCTTACTTGAAGGTGATGATGTTGGGGTGTTTGAGTTTTCTCAGATGTCTGATGTCTGTCTCCTTGATGTCTCGAACCTTCTTCACAGCTACTTCCTGTCCGTGGAGTTTACCCAGGAAGACGGCCCCCTGGGCCCCGCTCCCTACCCACTGCAGCTCAGAGATGTCCTCAAACGGCACCTCCCAGAGCTCTGGAGAGGGAGGGAGGGAGGGAGGGAGGGAGGGAGAGAGAGAGAGAGAGAGAGAGAGAGAGAGAGAGAGAGAGAGAGAGAGAAAACAAAAAGAGAGAGATCAGTGACATACAGTATTGGTAGACAGAAAGGGTCCAAACATCCTGTTTAAGAGGGAATGAGTGAGTCAATACTTTGAGAATGACAGTTACAACTCAACCAAAACATAAAACGCCACATGTAAAGTGCTGGTCCCATGTTTCATGAGCTGAAATAAAAGATCCCAGAAATGTTCCAGACACATAAAAAGCTTATTTCTCAAAAATGTCGTGCACAAATTTGTTTACATCCCCATTAGTAAGCATTTCTCCTTTGCCAAGAGAATCCATCCACCTGACAGGTGTGGCATATCAAAAAGCTAATTAAACAGCATGATCACAGGTGCACCTTGTGCTGGGGACAATAAAAGGCCCCTCTAAAATGTGCAGTTTTGTCACACAACACAATGCCACAGATGTCTCAAGTTTTGAGGGTGCGTGCAACTGGCATGCTGACTGCAGGAATGTCCAACAAAGCTGTTGCCAGGGAATTGAGTGTTCATTTCTCTACCATAAGCCGCCTCCAACGTCGTTTTTGAGAATTTGGCAGTACATTCAAACGGCCTCACAACCGCAGACCACGTGTTACTACGCCAGCCCAGGACCTCCACATCCGGCTTCTTCACCTGCGGAATCGTCTGATGTGGGGGAGGGGGTGTGCTGAAGAGTATTTCTGTCTATAATAAAGCTATTTTGTGGGGAAAACTCATTCAGATTTTCTGTGCCTGGCTCCCCGGTGGGTGGGCCTATGCCCTCCCAGGCCCACCCATATGCCCTCCCAGGCCACCCATGGCTGCGCCCCTGCCCAGTCATGTGAAAGCCATAGATTAGGGTCTAATGAATTTATTTCAATTGACTGATTTCCTTCTATGAACTGTACATTTTTTGCATGTTACGTTTATATTTTTGTTCAGTATAAAAACAAATATTTCCAATATTGCTAAATCTAGGATAGACACCATTCCTTGACATACAGTATCCATCTTCCTTTAAATTATCGATCGAGTTTCAGTATAAGCCATGCACGAAAGAAAAACAATTACAAACAACAGAATATAAAAATCATACTTCGTATGAAAACCATTTGGCAATCATTTATAGACTCCTAAAAGACTAATCAATCACAGCAGATCATTAATCATTCATGGCGTCTTGGCTAATTTGACAAATGTATCTGAAAATTCCCCCGGCGCAGGAAGGGACCAGCACTAAAGCAGTAAATTCTACATCCTGTATTAATCGTCTGTCTCCCCTCACCAGGCAGACTTCACATCCCCGACCCCGACACCTCCCCTTCCCCCTTCCCACTCCATATCCCTCCCCCATCAACCCCCTTCTCACTCCATATCCCTCCCCCATCACCCCCCCCCCCCCCCACTACCCATCCCCAACCCCAACACGCCCCTCCCTGGGGAATCACTCCCCCCTTCTCTGCTACCTTTTTATATATTAGCCTCCCAAATCCCCCTCTTCCCTCACCCCCTCCTTTCCCCCTCTCCTCCTCCTCTCCTCCTCCTCCTCTCCTTTCCTCCTCTCATCCCTACTCTCCCGTTCCCCCTCTCCTCCCCCTCTCCACACCCCTCTCCTCCTCCTCTCCTCCTTTCCTCCTCTCATCCCTACTCTCCCGTTCCCCCTCTCCTCCCCCTCTCCTCCTCCTCTCCTCCTCCCCCTCTCGTCCTCCTCTCCTCCTCCTCCTCTCCTTTCCTCCTCTCCTCCCTACTCTCCCGTTCCCTCTCTCCACACCCCTCCAGAGTACAGGAGTCTTGTTACAGTCCCTTTGCCACAATGGCACTAAGCAGGATTTAGAGTGGAAAGCGTATTACCAAGAAGATTAACATTTTATGTCTGTGTGACAGTGTGTGTGTGTGTGTGTGTGTGTGTGTGTGTGTGTGTGTGTGTGTGTGTGTGTGTGTGTGTGTGTGTGTGTGTGTGTGTGTGTGTGTGTGTGTGTGTGTGTGTGTGTCTGTGTGTGTGTGTGTGTGTGTTTGTGGGTGAGATGAGGTGAGGTTCAAGTGCATTCACACACTCCAGGTGTACTGGGCAGTGTGTACTAGGCAGTGTGTACTGGGCAGTGTGTACTAGGCAGTGTGTGCTAGGCGGTGTGTACTGGGCGGTGTGTACTAGGCAGTGTGTACTAGGCAGTGTGTACTGGGCGGTGTGTACTAGGCAGTGTGTACTGGGCGGTGTGTACTAGGCAGTGTGTACTGGGCGGTGTGTACTAGGCAGTGTGTACTGGGCGGTGTGTACTAAGCAGTGTGTACTAGGCAGTGTGTACTGGGCGGTGTGTACTGGGCGGTGTGTACTAGGCAGTGTGTACTGGGCAGTGTGTACTAGGCAGTGTGTACTAGGCAGTGTGTACTAGGCAGTGTGTACTGGGCGGTGTGTACTAGGCAGTGTGTACTGGGCGGTGTGTACTGGGCGGTGTGTACTGGGCGGTGTGTACTAGGCGGTGTGTACTGGGCGGTGTGTACTGGGCAGTGTGTACTGGGCAGTGTGTACTGGGCGGTGTGCACTAGGCAGTGTGTACTGGGCGGTGTGTACTGGGCGGTGTGTACTAGGCGGTGTGTACTGGGCGGTGTGTACTGGGCGGTGTGTACTGGGCGGTGTGTACTTGGCGGTGTGTACTGGGCGGTGTGTACTAGGCAGTGTGTACTAGGCGGTGTGTACTGGGCGGTGTGTATTGGGCGGTGTGTACTAGGCAGTGTGTACTGGGCGGTGTGTACTGGGCGGTGTGTACTGGGCGGTGTGTACTAGGCAGTGTGTACTGGGTGGTGTGTACTAGGCAGTGTGTACTGGGCGGTGTGTACTAGGCAGTGTGTACTAGGCAGTGTGTACTAGGCGGTGTGTACTGGGCGGTGTGTACTAGGCAGTGTGTACTAGGCGGTGTGTACTGGGCGGTGTGTACTAGGCAGTGTGTACTAGGCAGTGTGTACTAGGCAGTGTGTACTGGGCGGTGTGTACTAGGCAGTGTGTACTGGGCGGTGTGTACTGGGCGGTGTGTACTAGGCGGTGTGTACTGGGCGGTGTGTACTGGGCGGTGTGTACTAGGCGGTGTGTACTAGGCAGTGTGTATTGGGCGGTGTGTACTAGGCAGTGTGTACTGTGCGGTGTGTACTGGGCGGTGTGTACTGGGTGGTGTGTACTAGGCAGTGTGTACTGGGCGGTGTGTACTAGGCAGTGTGTACTGGGCGGTGTGTACTAGGCAGTGTGTACTGTGCGGTGTGTACTGGGCGGTGTGTACTGGGTGGTGTGTACTAGGCAGTGTGTACTGGGCGGTGTGTACTAGGCAGTGTGTACTGGGCGGTGTGTACTAGGCAGTGTGTACTGGGTGGTGTGTACTAGGCGGTGTGTACTGGGCGGTGTGTACTAGGCAGTGTGTACTAGGCAGTGTGTACTAGGCGGTGTGTACTGGGCGGTGTGTACTAGGCAGTGTGTACTAGGCAGTGTGTACTGGGCGGTGTGTACTAGGCAGTGTGTACTGGGCGGTGTGTACTAGGCAGTGTGTACTAGGCAGTGTGTACTGGGCGATGTGTACTAGGCAGTGTGTGCTGGGCGGTGTGTACTAGGCAGTGTGTCCTGGGTGGTGTGTACTAGGCAGTGTGTACTGGGTGGTGTGTACTAGGCAGTGTGTACTAGGCAGTGTGTACTGGGCGGTGTGTACTAGGCAGTGTGTACTGGGCGGTGTGTACTAGGCATTGCTAGGCAGTGTGTACTGGGTGGTGTGTACTAGGCAGTGTGTACTGGGCGGTGTGTACTAGGCAGTGTGTACTGGGCGGTGTGTACTAGGCAGTGTGTACTAGGCGGTGTGTACTGGGCGGTGTGTACTAGGCGGTGTGTACTGGGCAGTGTGTACTGGGCGGTGTGTACTGGGCGGTGTGTACTAGGCAGTGTGTACTGGGCGGTGTGTACTAGGCAGTGTGTACTGGGCGGTGTGTACTAGGCAGTGTGTACTGGGCGGTGTGTACTGGGCGGTGTGTACTAGGCGGTGTGTACTGGGCAGTGTGTACTGGGCGGTGTGTACTGGGCGGTGTGTACTAGGCAGTGTGTACTGGGCGGTGTGTACTAGGCAGTGTGTACTGGGCGGTGTGTACTAGGCAGTGTGTACTAGGCAGTGTGTACTGGGCGGTGTGTACTAGGCAGTGTGTACTAGGCAGTGTGTACTGGGTGGTGTGTACTAGGCAGTGTGTACAAGGCAGTGTGTACTAGGCAGTGTGTACTGGGCGGTGTGTACTAGGCAGTGTGTACTGGTCGGTGTGTACTAGGCAGTGTGTATTGGGCGGTGTGTACTAGGCAGTGTGTACTAGGCAGTGTGTACTGGGCGGTGTGCACTAGGCAGTGTGTACTGGGCGGTGTGTACTGGGCGGTGTGTACTAGGCGGTGTGTACTGGGCGGTGTGTACTGGGCAGTGTGTACTGGGCGGTGTGTACTAGGCAGTGTGTACTAGGCGTTGTGTACTAGGCAGTGTGTACTGGGCAGTGTGTACTAGGCAGTGTGTACTGGGCGGTGTGTACTAGGCAGTGTGTACTGGGCGGTGTGTACTAGGCAGTGTGTACTAGGCAGTGTGTACTGGGCGTTGTGTACTAGGCAGTGTGTACTGGGCAGTGTGTACTAGGCAGTGTGTACTGGGCGGTGTGTACTAGGCAGTTAGTACTGGGCGGTGTGTACTAGGCAGTGTGTACTAGGCAGTGTGTACTGGGCGGTGTGTACTAGGCAGTGTGTACTAGGCAGTGTGTACTGGGTGGTGTGTACTAGGCAGTGTGTACTAGGCAGTGTGTACTAGGCAGTGTGTACTAGGCAGTGTGTACTGGGCGGTGTGTACTAGGCAGTGTGTACTGGGCGGTGTGTACTAGGCAGTGTGTATTGGGCGGTGTGTACTAGGCAGTGTGTACTAGGCAGTGTGTACTGGGCGGTGTGCACTAGGCAGTGTGTACTGGGCGGTGTGTACTGGGCGGTGTGTACTAGGCGGTGTGTACTGGGCGGTGTGTACTGGGCAGTGTGTACTGGGCAGTGTGTACTGGGCGGTGTGCACTAGGCAGTGTGTACTGGGCGGTGTGTACTGGGCGGTGTGTACTAGGCGGTGTGTACTGGGCGGTGTGTACTGGGCAGTGTGTACTGGGCGGTGTGTACTAGGCAGTGTGTACTGGGCGGTGTGGTATGTTAGGGTTGAATCTGCAATCCTTATAATGCATGTGTGCTATTGATTGAAAATATTTGGCCACTTTTAGAACATGAAGGATGTTAGAATCCCTGGTGTCTGTCTTCCTTGAACTAGATAAACGGAACCATTTACATCACTAGAGTCTTGTGTTGTCATAGCAGAATCCCCTACAGTTCTTTGGAATTGAGAGCCAATGGAAGCAGTCCAATACAGGCTATGTCCAATGGCGCCCTATTCCCTACATAGTGCACTGCTTTTGACCAGAGCCCTATGGCACCATATTCCCTACATAGTGCACTACTTTTGACCAGAGCCCTATGGCACCATATTCCCTACATAGTGCACTACTTTTGACCAGAGCCCTGTGGCACCATATTCCCTACACAGTGCACTACTTTTGACCAGAGCCCCATGGCACCATATTCCCTACATAGTGCACTGCTTTTTACCAGAGCCCTATGGCTCCCGATTCCCTACATAGTGCACTACTTTTGACCAGAGCCCTATGGCTCCCGATTCCCTACATAGTACACTACTTTTGACCAGAGCCCTATGGCTCCCTATTCCCTACATAGTGCACTACTTTAGACCAGAGCCCCATGGCACCCTATTCCCTATATAGTGCACTACTTTCGACCAGGGACCATAGAGGTAATAGGGTGTAATTTGGGACTTACACTCTGTCTGCAGCTTTACAATGTTCCATCTTATCAAAACAGCCCTTCCCTGGCTCAAAGAGGCTTTATTATCGTCACATCTACTGCTCCTGTTCTCTTCTGGATTCAGAAGAACATTCTGTACTGAGTGCAAGATATGGGGAAAGAGAGAGAGCGAGACCGAATGAGGGAGAGTGAGAGAAAGAGAGAGAGAGAGTGAGAAAGAGAAGATTGGCATACTCCATAAAAGCTTCAGAGGGACATTTTTCCTTTTAATTTCCCCATTCCATTGCTCAGCCTGGCAGTCCCTCCAGCCTATCTATCTATCTAGATATCTATCTATCTATCTATCTATCTATCTATCTATCTATCTATCTATCTATCTATCTATCTATCTATCTATCTATCTATCTATCTATCTATCTGTCTGTCTGTCTGTCTGTCTGTCTGTCTGTCTGTCTGTCTGTCTGTCTGTCTGTCTGTCTGTCTGTCTGTCTGTCTGTCTGTCTGTCTGTCTGTCTGTCTGTCTGTCTGTCTGTCTGTCTGTCTGTCTGTCTGTCTGTCTGTCTGTCTGTCTGTCTGTGAGCATGCTTGAGTGTGTGCATGTGTGTGACGCAGGGAGTCAGGCAGGGAGGCCTGTTTATGTCTGCAGCCTGCCTGCAACAATAGCTCCTCTCCCTTGGGACTCCTCCCACCCCTGCCCTGGGACTCCTCCCACCAAATCTAACTCATACATTATTCAACACCACACACTGACCCTGCACCTCTCATCTATATTAACACACAGTCAAAGCACACACACACATTATCTCTCTCTCTCTCTTTCTCTTTCTCTTTCTCTTTCTCTCTCTCTCTCTCTCTCTCTCTCTCTCTCTCTCTCTCTCTCTCTCAATCTCCATCTCTCCAGTCAGAGAGAGTGTGTTTGTTTACAGTATGCTTGCTGGTGTGTTTTAATTGTGGTTAATTTCACCACCGACTGGTTGATGTAATTAGACACAATCACATGCAGACCTAATAATTAACATATCAAAGCGTTTGTTCAAATTAAAAGCAAGCATGTCCTGAAGAGGCATACCGAAAAACTAAAGCTATCATTCCATTATCTGTTCAAGTTGTAAAGAACATTCTGTATAATCACACACAATAGGAGGGTGAATAGTTGTACTGTTGTAGTAGTAGTAAAATCTGTACTCATCTGCTGTAGTAACATTTGTATTAGTTATAACCTGTAACTAGTGTTATCAGGGGCCTAGTTTTAACCTCTAACTAGTGTTGTCAGGGAGCTAGTTATAACCTGTAACCAGTGTTATCAGGGGCCTAGTTTTACCCTCTAACTAGTGTTGTCCAGACCCTAGTGAAAACCTGTAACTAGTGTTGTCAGGGTGCTAGTTATAACCTGTAACTAGTGTTGTCAGGGCCCTAGTTATAACCTGTAACCAGTGTTGTCAGGGCCCTAATTATAACCTTTAACTAGTGTTGTCAGGGTGCTAGTTATAACCTGTAACTAGTGTTGTCAGGGTGCTAGTTATAACCTGTAACTAGTGTTGTCAGGGAGCTAGTTATAACCTGTAACCAGTGTTATCAGGGGCCTAGTTTTAACCTCTAACTAGTGTTGTCCAGACCCTAGTGAAAACCTGTAACTAGTGTTGTCAGGGTGCTAGTTATAACCTGTAACTAGTGTTGTCAGGGTGCTAGTTAATACCTGTAACTATTGTTGTCAGGGCCCTAGTTATAACCTGTAACTAGTGTTGTCAGGGTGCTAGTTATAACCTGTAACTAGTGTTGTCAGGGAGCTAGTTATAACCTGTAACTAGTGTTGTCGGGGTGCTAGTTATATCCTGTAACTAGTGTTGTCAGGGTGCTAGTTATAACCTGTAACTAGTGTTGTCAGGGTGCTAGTTATAACCTGTAACTAGTGTTGTCAGGGCCCTAGTTATAACCTGTAACTAGTGTTGTCAGGGCCCTAGTTATAACCTGTAACTAGTGTTGTCAGGGCCCTAGTCATAACCTGTAACTAATGTTGTCAGGGAGCTAGTTATAACCTGTAACTAGTGTTGTCAGGGCCCTAGTTATAACATGTAACTAGTGTTGTCAGGGTGCTAGTTATAACCTGTAACTAGTGTTGTCAGGGCCCTAGTTATAACCTGTAACTAGTGTTGTCAGGGCCCTAGTTATAACATGTAACTAATGTTGTCAGGGCCCTAATTATAACCTGTAACTAGTGTTGTCAGGGAGCTAGTTATAACCTGTAACTAGTGTTGTCAGGGCCCTAGTTATAACATGTAACTAGTGTTGTCAGGGCCCTAGTTATAACCTGTAACTAGTGTTGTCAGGGCCCTAGTTATAACCTGTAACTAGTGTTGTCAGGGCCCTAGTTATAACCTGTAACTAGTGTTGTCAGGGAGCTAGTTATAACCTGTAACTAGTGTTGTCAGGGCCCTAATTATAACCTGTAACTAGTGTTATCAGGGTGCTAGTTATAACCTTTAACTAGTGTTGTGTAATGGCCCTAGTTATCACCTGTAATTAGTGTTATAACTAGGGCCCTGACAATACTAGTTACAGGTTATAACTAGCACCCTTACAACACTAGCTACAGGTTATAACTAGCACCCTGACAACACTAGTTACAGGTTTAAACTATCACCCTGACAAAACTGGTTAGTCTACACTGTACACTCAACTAGAAGTAGTCTACACTATACACTCAACTGGCTTTAGTCTACACTGTACACTCAACTAGGGCCCTAGTTATAACCTGTAACGAGTGTTGTCAGGGCCCTAGTTATAACCTGTAACTAGTGTTGTCAGGGCCCTAGCTATAACCTGTAACTACTGTTGTCAGGGCCCTAGTTATAACCTGTATCTAGTGGCCAGATCTTTTCATGGTCAGGAGAAGCTCTTGACCCTAACCACAATCTCTCTCTCTCTCTCTCTCTCTCTCTCTCTCTCTCTCTCTCTCTCTCTCTCTCGTTGTGACCAAATGACTCTTACCTTCCAGGTTGTGTTTGTGTTCGGTTGAGTAGGCCTTGCCGATCATGGTCCAGACCGGCTTCAGACACCCAAACAGTCCCTCCAGAAACCCTCCACTTCCTCCCGACAGCAGCCTCACATTTTCAGCCTGGCTCCGCACCGCTCCTCCCTCCGCATCCTGACCTTCTCCCTCCATCCTACCCCCTCCCTCCCCGTTCTCATGGAGCTTCAGCACACTGTTGGCAAAGTGCTCCTGCTGCTCCTCGCTAGGCGTGGGGCTGTGGCCCCCACAGGTGTGTTCACCATTATGACCTCCACCTCCCCCGCCTTCGGGCTCCGGGGCACCCCCGGTGTCTATAGATAGTACGTTTCGCAGGACACACTGGGTGGGGGTCAGATCCATCTCAGGGGTGCAGGCGGGGGTCTCGTCCAGCCGGCCCCGGAAGGTAGGGGTGTGTTCTGAGAGGGGGGTGTTGAATCCGGAGAGAGAGGGAGACGGGGCGCGGGACTCTGTGATACAGGCCATGGGGAGCTGTGGTCAGGGGAACAGGAAGAACCCCGGGGACTGTTGATCAGTCAGGGCCCAGCGGCGAAGCAAGACCTGTAGGAAGTGAGTAAAAAGGTAACCATGGTTACAGATGATCTGACGATAGCTTCCGTTTTTCTTCTATTATGAACACCTTGGTGCAATATACATAGTAGCTGTAACTGAAACACGGACGTCAGGGTTTAAATAAAATACATTTTGTGTGTTACCACATGAATGGTGGCCTCCGTTTACTGTGGTCAGCCATGTCAAGGCTAGCCAATGCTAACAAAACAATAAAAGAGGATTCATGGGCCAGTAAACGAAAGGTTGCTGGATCGAATCCCCGAGCTGACAAGGTAAAAATCTGTCGTTCTGCCCCTGAACAAGGCAGTTAACCCACTGTTCCCCCGGTCGCCGAAGACGTGGATGTCGATTAAGACAGCCCCCCACCGCACCTTTCTGATTCAGAGGGTTTGGGTTAAATGCGGAAGGCACATTTCAGTTGAAGCCATTCAGTTGTAAAACTGACTAGGTATCCCCCTTTCCCCTTTCCTTTTGTTTCCTCTCACATCCTCCTGCTACATCTCCGGGAAATCACTTTCTAGATGACTACTACCTTAATCGGCACCAGAACTTGTGTTGCTGTTAATAACGAGAGAGAAGACAGAAGAGAGTCGAGTGGCTGCTCTAGAAAGCCTGTTTATGTCCCCAAGGACAGACATCCCCCACAACAGATCCAGGAGAAGAGGAATACATTGTCCTCTAACAGGCGACTGCTGGTTATATTTTTTTATTATTGCTAAAGATACAATGTTATAAGAATACTGCAGTGACACGTTGGTATAACAACATCTTGCTAGATAGCTGTGTTCAACAAAATAATCATCTGACTGTACCTGAATATCAAGGCCAGTGTGTTATAATAGCTATAACACACACAACACTCATGTCATTACAACATGTCATATATATATATATATATATATATATATATATATATATATATATATATAACTCCATGCAAATGATTAGCACAATGGGACAAGGTTATTATGATTCTGACGAAACTTGTAAATGGAATTTCATTTTGCTGACATTTTACTTTACCCCTGTTCAAGAGAAATCCTCAGAGAGAGCATTACAATCTGACGGTCAGTGGTTGAAATACTGAAATACTACAACATGTATCTAGGCCTGGGTGACTCCATTGCATGAACACAGGTTGTTTCATTGCTAGTGCCTAGAGTCTTGTTGGCAGGAAAAAGAGAGAAAAACTCTGGGTTAACTTCAGAACCATGGATAGCGTCATTAAGGGGAATAAAAGACACATTCTCCTGGCCCTATTCGGCCTCACAACCTGCAGTACATGGTGAACACAACCAGGTCAGTGGATAGTGACTTTCTTCCCTTCAGATTATCAGTTTACTGAGCTGATTTCAAGTCCAAAGTCACACACACACACACACACACACACACACACAAGTTCAGTTTTACTTCACGTAAGTCTCACAAAGCCAGACTCTGGCCACGTCCACACTGTGGCATTGCTCAATCATCAGTCCATGGGATGAGTCATGATTGGTTCCTTCCTCTGTTGGTATACCCCATGTTTCTGTTACCTCTAACTAATAATTCATGGTACATCTACCCTGTGTGCAAAAACTAAAACATCAAAGTCAAGAACATAAAAACGAAATATTTCCACCTTATTAATTATGTATACTAACCATACTCCTGTTTTCGTTTGTTCTGTTTGCAACTGAAAAGACACATTCTCTTGGGTATCACAACAGTCTAGTCAGCCAACAGTCATTCATTCACTGACATTTTACAGAAATAATACACCTTTGCTTCAAGTTCAGATAAGAAGTGAAAGGAGAAACCTGTCCATTGCTACGCATCTGGCATCTGTCTAATCTTAGAGTAATCACTAAATATTTTTTGTGTCACTGATTTTCAACTTAATGATCCTGCCCCCCTCCTTAAGAGTGGCAGCAGCTGCTAGGCGGTCCTGCGGAATAAGCCCCCATGCAGTGGGTAGGCCAGGCGGTGCATTGAAGCGACCCAAAACACAGGCTCTTCAATGGCACCGATTCGCTTCACAGCTTCTACGGGACCCGTGCGTCAAGCGCATCACCATAGCATAGACTATACCTCGCTTTAGCGTATAATATGAGTCTATATAACATAGACTACAATTGATTTAAATGGAATATCGGAAATGTGATTTACGCGATCTAGGCTCAAACGACATCAGCCTGGCAGATTTCCAAATATAATTTAATACATTAGTTTTTTTTTATAACGTACCTTAGCAAATGCAGCAAGCTCAAGTCTCAAACTCCATTGTTGTTGATTATATCTTTCACATAGGCTGCTATTTATTTAATTTGTTCCCGATGCAGCCTTCTAAAACAGCGCAATTATTCTGCTTTCCTCGTTTTGTTGATATAATCAGTGTCACCGCGCGCGACTCAGCTCAGCATCCAATATTGTTTGCAGCACGCACTCGCTGTTCTAGAATGGGTTCTAGCGATGGAAGCAATGGAGAGTCGTTCATTCTTCGTTCATTTCAACCCAATCTTTATAGCCTTATATCTCTATCCCGGTCCCGCCGGTGATTTGATCACATGTATATGATTTCCCTTTCTTCCCACTTGCTGTGAGGTGAAAATATGTGATTTGGAGCGGTCTCTTCTCTCCAAGCCCCTGCAGATTTTATATTGCGGAGTGCCTCTCTCACCTATGCGGAGGAGAGAGAGAGAGGGGCGTGTGTCAGGCGGGCAGTGACGGAGCAGGGGCGGGATTTAGCTTATAGCCTATAGTCTACACCAGGGATCATTAATTAGATTGTGCCTCGGGCTGATTTTTTTCTTGAGTGGATTGTCAGGCGGTCAGAACATTTTTACAAATAATTTGTAGACTGCAAATTGACCACAATAAGTCCAAACAGATATATTTGACTAAAACATACAGTACCAGTCAAAAGTTTGACACACCTACTCATTCAAGGGTTTTCTTTATTTTACTATTTTCTACATTGTAGAATAATAGTGAAGACATCAAGACTATGAAATAACACATATGGAATCATGTAGTAACCAAAAAAGTGTTAAACAAATAAAAATGTATTTAATATTTGAGCTTCTTCAAAGTTGCCACCCTTTGCCTTGATGACAGCTTTGCACACTCTTGGCATTCTCTCAACCAGCTTCACCTGGAATGCTTTTCCAATAGTCTTGAAGGAGTTCCCACATATGCTGAGCCCTTGTTGGCTGCTTTTCCTTCACTCTGCGGTCCAACTCATCCCAAACCATCTCAATTGGGTTGAGGTCGGGTGATTGTGTTGAGGTCGAGTGATTGTGGAGGCCAGGTCATCTGATGCAGCACTCCATCACTCTCCTTCTTGGTCAAATAGTCCTTACACAGCTTGGAGGTGTGTTGGGTCACTGTCCTGTTGAAAAACAAATGATAGTCCCACTGAGCGCATACCAGATGGGATGGTGTATCACTGCAGAATGCTGTGGTAGCCATGCTGGTTAAGTGTGCCTTGAATTCTAAATAAACCACAGACAGTGTCACCAGCAAAGCACCTGCACACCATCACACCTCCTCCTCCAGGCTTCACGGTGGGAACCACACATGCGGAGATCATCAGTTCACCTACTCTGCATCTCACAAAGTCATGACAGTTGGAACCATAAATCTCACATTTGGACTCAACAGATCAAAGGACAGATTTCCACCGGTCTAATGTCCATTGCTCGTGGTTCTTGGCCCAAGGAAGTCTCTTCTTCTGATTGGTGTCCTTTAGTAGGCTGTCTCATAACCGGCGCACAATTGGCCGGGTTTGGCCGGTGTAGACAGTATTTTAATACTAATTTGTTCTTAACTGACATGCCTAGTTAAATAAAGGTTACATTTAAAAAATGGTTTAAAAAAATTATTCTTTACAACAATTCGACCATGAAGGCCCAATTTATGCAGTATCCTCTGAACAGTTGATGTTGAGATGTGTCTGTTACATGAACTCTGTAAAGCATTTATTTGGGCTGCAATTTCTGAGGCTGATAACTCCAATTAACTTATCCTCTGCAGCAGAGGTAACTCTGGGTCTTCCTTTCCTGTGGCGGTCCTCATGAGAGCCAGTTTCATCATAGCTCTTGATGATTTTTGTGACTGCACTTGAAGAAAATGTCCTGTATTGACTGACCTTCATGCCGTAAAGTAATGATAGACTGTCGTTTATCTTTTCTTATTTGAGCTGTTCTTGCCAAAATATGGACTTGGTTTTTTACCAAATAGGGCTATCTTCTGTATACCACCCCTACCTTGTCACAACACATGATTGGCTCAAACGCATTATGAAGGAAAGAAATTCAACAAATTAACATTTAACAAGGCACACCTGTTAATTGAAATGCATTCCAGGTGACTACCTCATGAATCTGGTTGAGAGAATGCCAAGAGTGTGCAAAGCTGTCATTTATTTTATTTCTTTTTTATTTCACCTTTATTTAACCAGGTAGGCCAGTTGAGAACAAGTTCTCATTTACAACTGCGACCTGGCCAAGATAAAGCAAAGCAGTGTGACACAGACAACAACACAGAGTTACACATAGGATAAACAAAAGTACAGTCAATAACACAATAGAAAAATCTTTATACAGTGTGTGCAAATGGAGTAAGGAGATAAGGCAATAAATAGGCCATTGTAGAAAAGTAATTACAATTTAGCAGATTAACACTGGAGTGATAGATGTGCAGATGATGATGTGCAAGTAGAAATACTGGTGTGCAAAAGAGCAAAAAAGTTAATAAAAACAATATGGGAATGAGGTAGGTAGTTGGGTGGGCTATTTACAGATGGACTATGTACAGCTGCAGCGATCGGTAAGCTAATCAGATAGCTGATGCTTAAAGTTAGTGAGGGAGATTTAAGTCTACAACTTCAGCGATTTTTGCAATTCGTTCCAGTCATTGGCAGCAGAGAACTGGAAGGAAAGACGGCCAAAGTGGGTGTTGGCTTTAGGGGTGACCAGTGAGATATACCTGCTGGAGCGCGTGCTATGGGTGGGTGTTGTTATCGTGACCAGTGAACTGAGATAAGGTGGAGCTTTACCTAGCAAAGACTTATAGCAGAGACTTATAAATGACCTGGAGCCAGTGGGTCTGGCGACGAATATGTAGCGAAGGCCAGCCGACGAGAGCATACAGGTCGCAGTGGTGGGTAGTATATGGGGCTTTGGTGACAAAACGGATGGCACTGTGATAGACTGCATCCAGTTTGCTGAGTAGAGTGTTGGAGGCTATTTTGTAAATGACATCGCCGAAGTCGAGAATCGGTAGGATAGTCAGTTTTACGAGGGTATGTTTGGCAGCGTGAGTGAAGTAGGCTTTGTTGCAAAATTGGAAGCCAATTCTAGATTTAATTTTGGATTGGAGATGCTTAATATGAGTCTGGAAGGAGAGTTTACAGTCTAACCAGACACCCAGGTATTTGTAGTTGTCCACATATTCTAAGTCAGAACCGTCCAGAGTAGTGTTGCTTGTTGGGCGGGCTGGTGCGGGCAGCGATCGGTTGAAGAGCATGCATTTACTTTTACTAGCGTTTAAGAGCAGTTGGAGGCCACGGAAGAAGGGTTGTATGGCATTGAAGCTCGTTTGGAGGTTTGTTAACACAGTGTCCAAAGAAGGGCCAGATGTAGAGGTGGATCAAGGAATCACCCGCAGCAAGAGCGATATCATTGATATATACAGAGAAAAGAAGGCCCAAGAATTGAACCCTGTGGTACCCCCATAGAGACTGCCAGAGGTCCTCAAGGTGAAGGGTGGCTACTTCGAAGAATCTCATATATAAAATATATTTTGATTTGTTTACAAACGCAACAAAAATTATAATAATTATATACAGTACGAGGCAAACGTTTGGACACACCTACTCATTCAAGGGTTTTTCTTTCTTTTGACTATTTTCTACATTGTAGAATAATAGTGAAGACATCAAAACTATAAAATAACACATGTGGAATCATGTAGTAACCAAAAAAGTGCTAAACAAAATCAAAATATATTTTATATTTGAGATTGTACAAAGTAACCACACTTTGCCTTGATGACAGCTTTGCACACTCTCTGCATTCCCTCAACAAGCTTCATGAGGTAATCACCTGGACAGAGGTGTACTTGGAGGGCAAGTTGGTCAGGATGATATCTATGAGGGTGCCCATGTTTTCGGATTTAGGGTTGTACCTGGTAGGTTCCTTGATAATTTGTGTGAGATTGAGGGCATCTAGCTTAGATTGTAGGATGGCCGGGGTGTTAAGCATATCCCAGTTTAGGTCACCTAACAGAACGGACTCTGAAGATAGATGGGGGCAATTAATTCACATATGGTGCCCAGGGCACAGCTGGGGGCTGGGGGAGGGGGGGCTGTAACAAACGGCAACAGTGAGAGACGTATTTCTGGAAAGGTGGATTTTTAAAAGGAGAAGCTCAAACTGTTTGGGCACAGACCTGAATAGTAATACAGAACTCTGCAGGCTATATCTGCAGTAGATTGCAACTTGGCCCCCTTTAGCAGTTCTATCTTGACGGAAAATGTTGTAGTTGGGGATGGAAATCTCAGAA